>NW_014570189.1:27709-30109 GCF_001313835.1 Polistes canadensis
AATATATTAAAAATATTTTAGCGAAGGTAAAAATTTTTTATTAGAAACTAAACGTAATAGATGTTTGGTTGGCTACAATCAAATTTTATCGAAAAATAATTAGATTCTACACTAGAAGTAACCTTAAAAAGTTGTAATAAGATGATTTTTTCTTTATTCTTCGACTGCAGGTATACTAAAGTAAATGATATTTGCAAGATTTTTTTAGACATAACACTTTTTATTTGTCAGTATATGCCTTAATCCAAGAAAGAAAACGTTTTATAGCTTTTGTTATGTAGCATATTTGTGGAGATTTTCTAGTTTTTAACTACCATTCAATCTAAAAAAAGTAGCGAAAAATTTTCTTTAAATATAATTAAAATATTTTAGCGAAGGTAAAAATTTGCTATTAGAAACTAAACAGAATATATGTTTGGTTGACTACAATCGAAATTTATCAAAAAATAGTGGGATTCTACATTAGAAGTAATTTAAAAAAGAAGCATTGAAATGATTTTTTCTCTTTTTTTTGACTGCAGTTGTGGAGAATTAAATGATATTTGTTAGATTTTTTTGGACATAACACTTTCTATTTGTTAGTATACGTTTTAAAACTTGAAAGAAAACGTTTTATAGCTTTTGTTTAATAGCACTTTTTTAGAAGTTTTATAGTTTTTAACTACGATTTAATCCAGAAGGTAGCGAAAATTTATTTCTTCAAAATATTAAAAATATTTTAGCGAAGGAAAAAATGTGCTATTAGAAACTAAACGGAATAGATGTTTGGTTGACTACAATCAAATTTTATCGAAAAATAATTAGATTCTAAACTTAAAATACCTTAAAACAGTTGTAATAAGATGATTTTTACTCCTTTTTTCGCCTGCAGTTGTGAAAAAGTAAAACTATATTTGATAGATTTTATTTGACACAACACTTTTTATTTGTTAGTATACGCTTTAAAACTAGAAAGAAAACGTTTTATAGTTTTGTTATACAGCAATTTTATATAAATTTTATAGTTTTTAACTACACTTTAATCCAGAAAGTAACAGAAATTTCTTTTTAAATATATTAAAAATATTTAAGCAAAGGAAAAAATTTGCTATTAGAAACTAAACAGAATAAATGTTTGATTGACTACAGTCGAAATATATCAAAAAATAATTAGATTCTACACTTGATGTAACCTAAAAAGTAGTATAAAAATGATTTTTTCTATTTTATTCGACTCTCGTTGTTCTAAATAAATGATATTCGCTAGATTTTATTGGACATAACACTTTTTATTTGTTAGTATACGCCTAAAAACATGAAAGAAAACGTTTTATAGTGTTTGTTATATAGCACTTTTTAAGAAATTTTATAGTTTTTCACTACGATTAATTCTAGAAAGCAGCGAATATTACTTTCTTTATATATTAAACATATTTTGGAGAAGGTAAAAATGTGTTATTAAAAACTAAACAGAATAGATGTTAGGTTGACTACATTCAAGTTATATCGCAAAATAATTAAATTCTACATTTCAAGTAAGCTAAAAAAGAAGTATTTAAATGATTTTTTTCTTTTCTTCTACTGCAGTTGTGGAAAATAAATTATTTTTGCTAGATTTGATTGGACACACCACTTTTTATTTTTTAGTATACGCTTTAAACATTGAAAGAAAACGAATTATAGATTTTGTTATAGAGAATTTTTTTACAAATTTTATAGTTTTAAACTACCATTTAATACAGAAGGTATCGAAAATTTGTTTTCCCATATGGCAAAAATTTTTTAGCGAAAGTAAAAATGTGCTATAAGAAACTAAACAAAAAAGAAGATTGGTTAACACCAATCGAATTTTATCGACAAATAATTGGATTCTACACTTGAAGTAACCTAAGAAAGTTTTAATAGAATGATTTTTTCTCTTTTCTTTGACTGCAGTTGTAGAAAAGTAAATGATGATTGATAGATATTATTTGACATAACACTTTTTATTTGTTAGTATACGCTTTAAAACTAGAAAGAAAACGTTTTATAGCTTTTGTTATATAGCACTTTTTTATAAATATTATAGTTTTAAACTACGATCTAATCCAGAAAGTAGCGAAAATTTTTTTTTAAATATATTAGATATATTTTAGCGAAGGTAAAAATGAGCTATTAGAAACTAAACAGAATAGATGTTTGGTGGACCGCAATTGAATTATATCGAAAAACAATTAAATTCTTCATTTAAAGAAACCATAAAATGTTGTAATAGAATGATTTTTTCCCTTTTTTTTGACTGCAGTTGTTGAAAAGTAAATGATTTCTGCTAGTTTTTTTTGGACATACCACTTTTTATTTTTTTGTATACGCTTTAAATCTTGAAAGAAAACGTATTATAGATTTTGTTATATAGAACTTTCTTAGACATTTTATAGTTTT
>NW_014570189.1:30761-34966 GCF_001313835.1 Polistes canadensis
TACGATTCAATCCAAAAAGTAGCGAAAAATTGTTTATAAATATATTAATAATTTTTTAGCGAAGGTAAAAATGTGCTATTAGAAACTAAACAGAATAAATGTCAGGTTTACTATAATCGAATTTTATTAAAAAATAATTATATTCTACACTTCAAGTTACCTAAAAAATTTTTTTTAAAATGATTTTTTCTCTTTTCTTCGACTGCTGTTAGCAATAATTAAATGGTAGTTGCTAGATTTAATTGGACATAAACCTTTTTATTTGTAACTCTACGCTTTAAAACTTGAAAGAAAACGTTTTATAGGTTTTGTTTAATAGCACTTTTTTAGAAATTTTATAGTTTTTTACTACGATTTAATACAGAAAGTAACGAAAATTTCTTTTCACATATAGTAAAAATTTTTTAGCGAAAGTAAAAATGTGCTATTAAAAACTAAAAAGAAAAGATGTTTAGTTGACAACAATCGAATTTTATCGAAAGGGAATTGAATTCTACACTTGAAGTAACATAAAAAAGTGGTAATAAAATGATTTTTTCTTTTTTCTTCGACTGCAGTTGAAATGTAAATGATATTTGCTAGATTTTATTAGCCATAGCACTTTTTATTTGTTAGTATACTCTTTGAAACTAGAAAAAAACGTTTTATAGCATTTGTTTCATAGCAGTATTTTAGAAATATTATAGTTTTAACTACGATTTAATCCAGAAAGTAGCGATAGTTTCTTTTTCAAAATATTAAGAATATTTTAGCGAAGGTAAAAGTGTGCTATTAGAAACTAGACGGAATATATGTTTAGTTAACAACAATCGAATTTAATCGAAAAACAATTGGATTCTACACTTAAAGTAACCTAAGAAAGTTGTAATAAAATGATTTTTTTTCTTTTCTTTAACTGCAGTAGACCCAATATAAATGATGACTGCAAAATTTTTTCGGACTTAACACTTCTTATTTGAAAGTATACGCTTTAAAGCTTGGTAAATAACATTTCATAGCATCTGGTAAATAGCACTTTTTTATATTTTTTATAATTTTTTACTACGATTTAATCCAGAGAAAAGGGAAAATTTCTTTTTAAAGATATTAAAAATATTGAAGCAAAGGTAAAAATGTGCTAAGAAAAACTAACAGAATAGATGTTTGTTTGAATACAATTGAATTATATCGAAAAATAATTAGATTCTAAACTGAACGTAACCTAAAAAAGTTTTAATAAAATGATTTTTTCTCTTTTTTTCGACTGCAGTTGTAAAAAGTTAAATGATATTTGCTAGATTATATGGGACATAACACTTTTTATTTGTTTGTATACGCTTTAAAACATGAAAGATATTGTTTTATAGCTTTTGTTTTATAGCACTTTTTTAAAAATTTTATAGTTTTTAACTGCGATCTAATCCAAAAGGTAGCGAAAATTTCTTATTTAAGATATTATTAATTTTTTAGCGAAGGTTAAAGTGTGCTATTAGAAACTAAACAGAATAGATGTTTGATTGACTAAAATCGAAATTTATCAATAAAGTATTGGATTCTACACTTAAAGTAATCTAAAAAAGTTGTAATAAATTGATCTTCTCTCTTTTCTTTGACTGCAGCTGTTAAAAAGTAAATGATATTTTCTTGATTTTTTGGGACATACCACTTTTTATTTGCTAGTATACGCTTTAAAACTTGACAGAAAACGTTYTATAGCTTTTGTTTTATAGCACTTTTTTAGAAAATTTATAGTTTTTACCTACGATTTAAGCCAATAAGTAGAGAAAATTCTTTTGAAATATAATAAAAATGCTTTAGCGAATGTAAAAATGTGCTATGAGTAAATAAACAGTATAAATGTTTGGTTGACTAAAATCGAATTATATCGATAGTTAATAAAATTCTACACTTAAAGTAACCAAAAATTTGTAATAAAATGATTCTTTCCATTTTTTTGGACTAAAGTTTTTAAAATATAAATATTTTTTTTTGGATTTTATTGGGCCTAACATTTTTAATTTGTAATTATATGCTTTAAAACTTAAAAGAAAACGTCTTATTGCTTTTGTTATATAGCATTTCTTTAGATATCGTATAGTTTTAAACAAGTATTTAATCTAGAAAGTAGCGAAAATTTTTTTTACAAATATTGAGAAATTTGTAGTTGCGGATAAAATGTTTTATTAAAAACTGGACAGAATAGATGTCAGGTTGACTACAATTGAGTTTCGCAGAAAGAAAATTGATTTCTACACGTAAAGTAACCAATAAAATCGTAAAAAAATGATTTCTTCTCTTTTCTTTAACTGCAGTAGTCCCCATATAAATGATGCTTACGAAATTTTTTCGGACTTAACACTTCTTATTTGAAAGTATACGCTTTAAAGCTTGATAAATAACATTTCATAGCATCTGGTAAATAGCACTTTTTTATATTTTTTATAATTTTTTACTACGATTTAATCCAGAGAAAAGGGCCAATTACTCTTTAAAAATATTACCAATATTGAAGCGAAGGTAAAAATGTGCTATTAAAAACTAATCAGAATAGAATTTTGGTTGACTACAATCGAATTATATCAAAAAATAAATAAAATCTGCACTTGAAGTAAACTAAAAAAGTGGTAATAAAATGATTTTTTTTCTTTACTTCACCTGCAGTTGTGAAAAAGTAAATGATATGTGCTAGATTTTATTGGACACAACACTTTTTATTTGTTAGTACACGCTATATAACTTAAAAATAAACGTTTTATTGCTTTTTTTATATAGCATTCCTTTACATATCTCATAGTATTAAAATATCATTTAATTTAAAAAGCAGCAAAAATTTTTTTTAAATATATTGAAAAATTTTTAGCGACGGTAAAAATGTGTTATTAAAAACAGGACAGAATGGATGTCAGGTTGTCTACAATCGAGTTTCGCAGAAAGAGAATTTATTTCCACACGTAAATTAACCGAAAAAATTCGTAGAAAAATGTTTCTTTTTCTTTTATTTAACTGCAGTATTCTTAGTTTAAATAATGTTTGCAAAAATTTTCGGACTTAACACTTCTTATTTGTAAGTATACGCTTTTATGCTTGATAAAAAACATTTTATATCCTCTGTTAAATAGAACTTTTTTAAATTTTTTATAATTTTTAACTACGATTAATTCCAGAGAGAGGCGACAATTTCTTTTTAAATATATTAAAAATATTTTAGCGAAGGTAAAAATGTGCTATTAGAAACTTAACAGAATAGATGTTTTGATTGACTACAATCGAATTTTTTCGAAAAATAATTGAATTCTACACGTGATATTACCAAAAAAAGTTATAATAGAATGATTTTTTCTCTTTTCTGTGACTGCAGTTGTTGAAAAGTAGACAATATTTGCTAGATTTTATTTAACATAACACTTTTTATTTGGAAGTATACGCTTTAAAACTTGAGTATAGTACTTTTATTCAATAAAAAAAAGATTTGATAAGTTAAGTACATTTTTTTGAATGAAAAGAGATATAATTTTTTGATTGCTTTCATTTAAATAGAACGGGATTAGATGACTTGAGTTCTTTCATTCAAACGGAAAGAGATTTATGAGTAATATACCTATCTTTAAATAGCAAACGATATGATGAGATCAAAACTTTCTTTTAAATGTAAAGAGATAAGATGAATTAAGTTTTTTTATTTTATTTGAAAGAGTTTTTTTAAGTTGATTACTTTCTTTCAAGTTAACAGAGATTTACTGAGTTAAGTACTATACTTTTAATAGAAAATGATTTAATAAGATAAGTTTTTTTTTTATAAATAAAAAAATTAGTTAAGTCACGTACTTTCATTTAAATTAAAAGAGATAAGATATTATTAGTACCTTTATTAAAACGGAAATAGATTTGATAAGTCTAGTAGTTTCGTTTAAATGGAATGAATATAAATAAGATTAGTCCTATCATTTAAATAGAAAGAGATTTATAAAATAATGTACTTTTATTCAAACAAAAAGAGTTTCTATGAGTTAGGTACTAAAATTTAAATAAAAAAAGATTTAATCACTTAAGTACTTTTATTTATATAAAAAGAGATTTAATGACTAAATAATTTTTATTTAGGTAGAAAGAGATTTGACAAGTTAAATACTTTCTATTATAAAATAAGAGATTTATTGGGTTTAATACCTATAAACAATTGAAAGATATTTAATGAATTTAGTACTTTTATTCAAATGAAAAAAGTT
>NW_014570190.1:0-1062 GCF_001313835.1 Polistes canadensis
TAAAGTAACCCCGACGTTCTAACACTGACGCCTCCTTAAAGCAACCCTGATGTTCTAACCCTTACGCATCTCTAAAGCAGCCTTGTTGTTCTAACCCTGACGATTCTCTAAAGCAACGCTGACGCTCCAAACTCGACGCATCTCCAAAGCAACCCTGACGTTCCCACCCTGACGCATTCCGAAAGCAACCCTGACAATCCAACCCTGACGCATCTATAAAGCAACCTCGTCGTAAAAACCGTGACGCATCCCTAAAGCAAACACGACGTTCAACTCCTGACGCATTTATAAAGTAACCTCGTCGTAATAACTGTGACGCATCCCTAAAGAAACCCCGACGTTTCAACCCTGACGCATCGCTAAATCTACCCCGTCGTTCCAACCCAGATGCATCCCTAAATAAACCTTGACGTTCTAGCCCTACCGCATCCCCTAAGAAACCCAGACGCTCCTAATCTGACGAATCTCAAAGCAACCACGACTTTCCCACTTTGACGCATCCAAAAAGAAACTTTGACGTTCCAAACCTGACGCATCCCAAAAGCAACTTTGACGCTTTAACCCTTACAAATCCCTAAAGCTACTTCGACGTTCTAACCCCGACGCAACCCTAAAGCCACGCCGAAGTTCCCACCCTGACGCATCCCTAAAGCAACCTTGAATTTTAAACCCTACTGCAACCCCGACGTTCACACACTGACGCATCCTTATAGCAACTCTGACGTTCCCACTCTGACGCATCTCTAAAGAAACCTTGACTTTCCATCCCTGACGCATCCCTAAAGCCACCCTGACGTTTCTACCCTGACGCATCTCCAAAGCAACCTCGACATTTTAAACCTGATGCATCCCAAATGCTACCTTGACGTTCCAATCCCGACGGATCCTAAAAGCAGCCCCGACGTTCAAACCCTAACGCATCTTCAAACAAACCCCGACGTTCCAACCCGCACGCATTCTTAAAGCAACCACGACGTTCCTACCCTGACGCATCCCTGAAGCAACTTCGTCGTTCCAACCCTAAAGCAACCCTTAAGTTCCCACCCTTACACATCCCTAAAG
>NW_014570190.1:4246-13038 GCF_001313835.1 Polistes canadensis
AAATAGTTCAGCTAGACTGACCCCGCAGTGGACCGCTGCTGCCTTTATCACAATGCCTGGGACCCCGTCCGGTCCCGGAGTTTTCCACCGGCGATCTTTCTTGCCGCAGTCAGCACCTCTTCCAGCGTTACCGCCGCACCATCCACTTGAACACCGCGCAAGTCCCCACTAATGCTCCGCTCCACTTTGGGAAATAGGCCCCCCAACACCCGGTTTATCACTTCTGGCTCGAGTACCTCTGTCATGGGTGCTGAGTATAGCCTTAACTTCCCCAAGACAAGGCGAGATGGTCTGCCCCACGGGTCTGCCTCCAGTGTCCCCACGAAGTCTCTCCAGGCAGTGGCTTTGGCCTTCCTAATGGCCCTCTTCAATTGATTTTTAGTCTCCCTGCAAGGCTCCAGACACAGCTCCATTCTTCTTTGGTCTCTACTGCGTCTTGCCTTCAGAAAGCGCCTCCTAGCCGCAGTCGCTTCTGCCCTAAGAGCAGACTGTTCCTGCGATTACCAACACGCCTTCCTTCTCCTGTCCCTCGTGTTCCCCTCTCTCGGCAGTGCCATGTCACACACGCGCTCAAACATTCCGCGCAGCCACCTAACAAAATCTCGCGCACCACACTCGCTACWGGGACGAGTCCAGTCGCCCGATATAAGGGCAGCGTCGAGCATATCCTCGTCCGCAGCCCTCGCATTCCACCGAGGGAAAGTCTTGCCAGGCCGGCTCAAGCTTCGGACCCCTGCAGTCTCATGGCAGTATTTATAAACTACATACACATGCTCCGAAAGGGACTCTTTCTCATCTACCCTCCACTCCGATAAGCGGACACTAGCAGATGACGAGCCCCACGTGAGGTCAATGACGCTTGACCCTTTTGGCCGAACGCACGTAGGGCAGCCAATTCGGTTGAAGAGGTGCAAGTTCAACCGATTGGCCCAGGTAGAGAGCAACTCACCCCTTAGGTTACTCCTACCCTCCGGGTCNTCCAGCAGGCAGATCAGTCTGTAGGAGCCAGGCAGATCCAGTTGGGCGTCCTGTTTCTTCTTTATCAGGACCAGCCTAGCCCTTTTCCAGGCTGTTGGAAAGTTGCTGGTCCTGAAACACTCCGCAAATAGTTCAGCTAGACTGACCCCGCAGTGGACCGCTGCTGCCTTTATCACAATGCCTGGGACCCCGTCCGGTCCCAGAGCCTTTCCACCGGCGATCTTTGTTGCCGCAGTCAGCATCTCTTCCAGCGTTACCGCCGCACTATCCACTTGAACACCGCGCAAGTCCCAACTAATGTCCCGCTCAACTTGGGGCATTAGGCCCCCAACACCCGGTCCATCACTTCTGGCTCGAGTACCTCTGTCAAGGGTGCTGAGTATGGCCTCAACTTCCCCATTTCCAGGCGATATGGTCTGCCCCACGGGTCTTCCTCCAGTGTCCCAACAAAGTCTTTCCAGGCAGTGGCTTTGGCCTTCCTAATGGCCCTCTTCAATTTTTTTTTAGTCTCCCTGCGGGCCTCTAGACACTGCTCCATTCTTCTTTGGTCTCTACTGCGTCTGGCCTTCAGAAAGCGCCTCCTAGCCGCAGTCGCTTCTGCGCTAAGAGAAGACAGTTCCTGCGACCACAAACACGCCTTCCTCCTCCTTTCCCTCGTGTCCCCGCTCTCGGCAGTGCCATGTCACACACGCGCACTAACATTCCGCGCAGCCAACTAACAAAATCTCGCGCACTACACTCGCTACTGCGACGAGTCCAGTCGCCCGATGTGAGGGCAGCGTCGAGCATATTCTCGTCCGCAGCCCTCGCATTCAACCGAGGGAAAGTCTTGCCGGGCCGGCTCAAGCTTCGGACCCCTGCAGTCTCATGGCAGTATTTATAAGCTACATACACATGGTTCGAAAGAGAATCTGCCTCATCTACCCACCACTCCGATAAGCGGACTCTAGCAGCTGACGAGCCCTACGTGAGGTCAATGACGCTCGACCCTTGTGGCCGAACGCACGTAGGGCAGCCAATTCGGTTGAAGAGGTGCAAGTTCAACCGATTAGCCCAGGTAGAGAGCAACCCACCCCTTAGGTAACTCCTACCCTCCGGGTCCCATCTACGGGCCCGGGCATTAAAGTCGCCAGCCACCAGCACCGGAGAGGTAGGAAATCTTCCCAAGAGCTCTTCGAACTCGTCCAGGAGTCTACAATATTTACTAATTACCTYGCTGGGRGGAAAGTAGACTGAAATCACCAGCGAGTCCCCCCACTTAACGGCTACAAAGAAGTTACCCCTATGCACCAGACTGCAGGGTCTTCTACTTTCACCTACCAATACCGCAGAGAGCAGAGCCCCCCCCCAGGGACGAGAACCACTTCTCATCCCCATGAGGCACCCACCACGGCTCTGCGATAACCGCGATCCCCGCCCCACACTCGCGCATACGCTGGATCAGTAGATCCTGCGCACCCCGTGCATGGTTCAGGTTCACCTGCACACATTGTTCACTGGGGGACATTGGTAATGGTCACACCACTGATCCCCGCTCCTGCTGCAGGCTTCGCACACCTGTTCGTATCGCAGTCCTTGTCCTGCGCTAATGCTCCACTTGCGTCTCTTGTGCGGGTGGACAGACCCATATCCATCCCCATATCCTCCCCCCTATTCATCCCCCCCACCGAAACACCAGGCACTCGAGCCTCACTAGCACTCGCCGGCGCGCACGTTTCGTTATTTGTCCTTCGCGGAGGGACCACCGGACACTCCCAGGTCCCCGCACGATGGTTTTTGTTTCTGCGCCCGGCGTCCCGGCACACCGGACACTCCACCTTGTTTTTGCAGTCCTTCGCGTTGTGGCCCGGTTAGCCACATTGATGGCAAAGGCTTGCCCTAGAGGTCGGGATCGGGCGGCTCGCAGCAACGTGATTCCTAGCCAGGCACCAGTGGCAACGCAATGGTATTTGCTGGAGCTCGACCACTCTTGCCCGAATATATATATAGTCCGAAGTCTATCTTCCCTTTCTTGATGACAGCCTGTGCCATTTYYACCGGAGCAGAGACAACCGTYTCCCAGAGACGTCCCCTACCCATCCTTATTTCACCAACCCAGATTCTATTAGGGTCAGAGTTCCCCTTTATTGTAAGGAGAGCGTTCCTCACAACAGTCAAATTTAGGCTTGGGTCGATGCCCATCAGCCTAAAGGATCTCATTCTCTGTGGCCGAGCAATCTTGGCCTCCGGTACCGTACTCCTCAGAGCCTCGGCTACCCGGTCTGCCTTCACAGCGGCCTCCTTCCCCCTGACACTGAAGATGAAGGCCCCCGTCAGACCCCTCCTAATCGTCATACTCTCTACCCAAATCTCTTTGAGGCTAATGTTCTTTCTGGCCTAGGCAAGAGCATCCCGGTACGACATTGGCTCTTTGCATATCAGTGAGACCGCTGCAGTCTCTCTAGTTCCGCCGCCGCGGTTTTTCTTCTTCTTCTTCTTCTTCTTCTTATCCTTAGTGCCACTTTCTGTGGCACTTCTTCTGGTGCTCCCTTCTACCTTTCCTAAAGATTCCCTCGTGAAGCAGTCCTCTCCGTCAGCTGGCGGCGCTTCTTCCTCCCCATTATCTCGATAAACCCATCCTGTATAGGGGCAACAACACCCGCGGCAGGCACTCCTGGGGCGGGAGCCCTCGTAGTCCCTGGAGTAGGAGCACTCTTCCTTCCTTCCACCCCAGTCCCCTCGGTCAAGCCTGACCCCCGCTGGGATGATCTATTTGTGCCAGTGAAGGCGTTCAACAGCTCTACTTGGTTACGCTGTAGCGCCTCAATGCTCTTGTTGACTTCTCTCAACATGGCCATCACATTCCCCTCCCTTGCATCCTTCAGCCTCTTCTCCAAAGCTGGGGTTGCCCTGTTTGCTGTGGGCACCACCTGTTTCCCTTGGCTTGAGACAGCAACCGCCTTTACTCCCTGGCTTTGTTTTTCAGCCTCGCGCTTCCTGAGCTCCTTCTTAAGCCTAGTGATATTTTCATCCTTTTGACGGATGTTTTCATCCCTCATTTTACCCTCCGTTCTCAGCTGAATTACCGCTTTAGCCCTTGAGAGCGGGGAGCCAGACTGCCTGTCCAGTCGCTCATCAATTTCATCGGCAATTATGAGCGCATCCTTGATGAGGCGCATCATCTTGCCCGATAACTCTCCTTTCATATTAGAGCATCGCGCTCTCTCCATCTCCATCCTCCTTAGGTTTAACCTAAGGATGTCCAGGAGCCTTCCTGCCTCCAGCGTTAGTATCAGCTAGCTTCCATCATTCTCTCCAGGTGCGTCAGGTTTGACGATGAGACAGTCGTCCTCCTCCGACGTCGTGATGATGCGCCTCATCCTCTTGCTCCCCCTGGTCTTGATCGGCGAGTCCGAATCCGACAGCTGCAACTCCTCCAGAGGCTTAGCCTTCCTCTGCCATCCCTCCATCCGTGCATCTCTTCGTGGAGCCTTGGTCAGTTCGCGGGCCAGGTCACCTACCAGSGAACAACTTCCCGAGGCATTAACCAGAGTCTGGGCCGGGTTGCCTACCACAGACTCCTGACAGTTGCATGATGTCGTCCTATCACAACCAAACACCGCTGTCGTGTGGGTTTCCCTCCCACACGGTTTATTCTCTGAGGTTGTACCTTTCATATTTTTTATTTTATATAAATAGGCACAAGCCAAGAGGAAAAGAAAGGAGAAACAAAGGAAGTAAGAGACAAGAAAAGAATAGAAAAAGAGGGGATAGAAAGAATTACAGAGAGAAATATCCATACAGAACATGCACACATTATCCATACCCTCCCTTTTAGTCGCCTCTTACGACAAGCAGGGAATACTGTGGGAGTATTCTGCTATCCCCTGACCACGAGGGGGACCCTGACGTAACCCTGACGCAACCCTGACGCCACCCTGACGCATCCACAAAACAACCCCGACATTAACACCCTGACGCATTTCCAAAGCTACCCCTTCGTTCCAACCCTGACGCTTCCCTAAAGCAACCCCGACGTTCCAACCCTAACGCATCTATAAAGCATCCGCGACGTTTCCACCCTGACGCATTTATAAAGCAACCTCGACGTTCCTACCGTGACGCATTCCCAAATCATCCCCGACGTTCAAACCCTGTAGCATTCAACAAAGCAACCCTGACGTTCCCACCCTGAGGTACCCTAAAGCAACCCCGACGTTCCAAGCCGGACGCATATTTAAAGCAACCCTGACTTTCCAACCCTGACGCATCCCTAAAGCAACCCATACGTACCAACCCTTATTTTTTTTTTTTTTTTCGTCAGGAAGAAAACCTTGCATAGGCCCCTTGGGCCCGGTGCCCAAGGGAGTGTCGGATTCCTACCGACTAAAAACACACCTGGTGCAACATTCACCCGCAAAGAAAGGGGGCAGGCGAAACACACGATTAGTGCAATACAAATTGCCTGTATGCCTCTTCCTTAATAAGCTTGGCCGGTATTCGCCCAGGTTTCTACAATAATTACACACACACATTCATACTTAGTCGCACTCAACAGTTTTAACTAGAGGCGTAATTTATTCACTCATACTTGGCNCTTGCTGGCTCCCTTGAAGATGTTCCACATCTCCAACTGTGTCTTCTGCAGGGCCTCAATACTCTTACCAAAGTCCCTCAGAACCGCCATCACACAGCCCATACCATCATCAACCCTCGCATCTTCCAATCTCTTTTCCAGAGATAGGGTTGCTCTACTTGTTGTAGGCGTCTGTCTCCCTTGATTCGGGGCAGCTACCGCCTTTACTCCATGGCTTTGTTTGTCAGCATCTCGCTTTTTAAGCTCCCTCTGGAGCCTAGCAATTTTACCTTCCATCTGACGAATCTGTTCGTCTCTTATCTTTRCTTCCGTTCTCAGCTGGATCACTGCTTCAACCCTTGAGAACAAGGAGCCGGACTCTCTATCCATCCGCTCTTCCATCTCGTCGGCAATGATAAGCGAGTCTCTAACAAATCGCTTGATCTTGCCCGACACTTTTTCTTTCATATTCGAGCATCGCGCTTTCTCCTTTTCTATCCCCCTTAGGTTTGACCTGAGTTTCTCCGGTAGCCTTCATGCCTCCAGTGTCATCAGCGTCTGGCCTCCTCCTTGTGCATCCTCTTCTACGATAAGGCAGTCGTCCTCCTCCGACGACGTGATGATACTCCTCATCCTCTTGATCCCCTTTGTCTTGATTTGCGAATCGGGATCTGAAATCCTAAACTCCTCCAGGTCAATGGTCTCCTTCTGCAATCCCTCCATCACTGCCCCTTTTCCTGATGCCATAGTCGATTCGCGGGCCAGGTCACCTACCTGCGAACAACTTCCCGAGGCATTATCCAGAGTCTAAGCCGGGTCGCCTACCCTAGACTCATGACAGTCGTATGCTGACGACGGCAGGTGGCCTGTCCTACCACTACCAAGCACCGCCGTTGTGTAGGTTTTCCTCCTACACGGTTTAGTCCCTGAGTTTGTACCAGATATAATTATTTTTTATGTGTAGGCACAAGCCCAGAGGAAAGGAGAGGAAAGGAAGGAAGTAAGAGATAAGAAAGAATAGAAAAAGAGGGGATAGAAAGAATCAAAGAGAGAAATAGCCACACAGAACATACACACACCATTCACACCCTCCCTTTTAGTCGCCTCTTACGACAAGCAGGGAATACTGTGGGAGTATTCTACTACCCCCTTCCCACGGGGACGAGGACGTTCCAACCATGATGCAACCTTATAAAAACCCCTACGCTCTAACCCTGACGCATCCTCAAAGAAACCTTGACGTTCAACCCCTGACGAATATCTAAAGCAACCCCAACGTTCCAACCCTGACGTATTCCCAAAGCAACCCCGACGTTTCAACCCTGACACATCCCTTAAGCCACCTCAACGTTCTAACCCTGACGCATCCCTAATGCAACCCCGACGTTCTAACTAGGACGAATCCCTTAAGCAACCCTGAAGTTCCAACCTTCACGCATCCCCAAAGAAACCCCGACGTTCCAACCTAGACGCATCCCTAGAGCAACCCAAACGTTCCCACCCTGACGCATACCTAGAGCAACCCCGACGTTCCAACCCTCACGCATCCTTAAAGCAACCCCGACGTTCAAACCTTAACGCATACCAAAAGCAACCCCGACGTTCAAACCCTGACGCATCCCTAAATCAAACCCGACATTCCTAACCCGACGCATCTCCTAAGCAACCCTGACGTTCCAACCCTAAAACATCCCTTAAGCAACACCGACTTTATAACCCTAAAGCAATACCGATGTTCTAACCCTGACGCATCCCTAAAACAAACTCGATATTCTAACACTAACGCGTCCCCAAAGCAACCCTGATGTTCTAACCCTGACTCAACCCCAAAGCCACCTCAATGTTCTAACCCTGACGCATCCCAAAAGCCACCCCGACGTTCTATCCCTGACGTATTCTCAAAGCAACCCTGACGTTCCAACCCTGACGCATCCCTAAAGAAACCCTGACATTCTAACCCTTAAGAGTCCCTAAAGCAACCTCGACGTTCCAACCCTGACGCATCCTTCAAGCAACCCTGACGTTCCAACCCTGACGCATCCCTATAGCAAACCCGACGTTCCAACCCTGATGCATCCCTTAAGCAACCCCGGCTTTGTTACCCTGACGCATCCCTAAAGTAACCCCAACGTTCTAAACCTGACGCATCCCTAAAGCAACCCAGCCGTTAAAACCCTGACACATACTTAAAGCAACCTCGACGTTCAAACACTAAAGCAACCCCAAAGAAACCCTGACATTCCCACTCTGACGCATCCCCAAAGCAACCTCGACGTTCCAATTCCGACGTATCAATAAATTAACCCCGACGTTCCAACTCTGACGCATCCCCAAAGCAACCTATACGTTGTAACCCTGACGCATCCCTAAAGCAACCCTGATGTTCCAACCCTGACGAATCCCTAAAGCCACCCCGACGAAAACCCCTCTGACGCATCCCTAGAGCAACCCTAACGTTCCAACACTGACGCATCCCAAGAGCAACCCCGACGTTCAAACCTTGACCCATTCTTAAAGCAACCCCGACGTTTGAACCCTAACGCATACCAAAAGCCACCCCGACGTTCAAACCCTGACGCATCCCTAAATCAAACCCGACGTTCGTACCCTGACGCATCTCCTAGGCAACCCTGACGTTCCAACCCTGACGCATCCTTTAAGCAACCTTGACTTTTTAACCCTAAAGCAATACAGACGTTCTAACCCTGACGCATCCTAAAAGCAACTTTGATGTTCTAACCCTGACGCGTCCCTAAAGCAACCCTGATGTTCCAACCCTGACGCATCCCCAAAGCCACCTCGATGATCCAAACCTGAAGCATCCCAAAAGCCACCAAGACGTTCAAACCCTGACGCATTTCTAAAGAAACCCCGATATTCTAACCCTTAAGTGTCCCCAAAGCAACCTAGACGTACCAACCCTGACGCATCCTTCAAGCAACCCTGACGTTCCAACCCTGACGCATCCCTATAGCAACCCTGACGTTTCAACCCTGATGCGTCCCTTAAGCAACCCCGACTATTTCACCCTGACGCCTCCCTTAAGTAACCCCGAAGTTCCAAACCTGACGCATCCCTAAAGCATCCCCGACGTTCAAACCCTGACGCATATCCAAAGCAACCCCGACGTTCCAACCCTAAAGCATCCCCAAAGAAACCCCGAAATTCCAACCCTGACGCATACATAAAGCAACCTCGACGTTCCTACCCTGACGCATCCCTAAATAAACCTTGACGTTCCAACCCTTTTTTTTTTTTT
>NW_014570190.1:13294-31248 GCF_001313835.1 Polistes canadensis
CACTCAACAGTTTTAACTGGAGGCGTAATTTATTCACTCATACTTGGCCTGACCCTACAATTAATGGTGTTTTCGTCAGGCCAATTCCACTCTCATACCATATTTACAAAATATATACACTCCATTCATTTATACTCCATTCATACAATAAGGGGGAAAAGACGCATAGTCGTCAGCCACTCGTCGCCCCAGTCACACGAAGCCTCGCCCGAGGGGGCCGCCTAGAAGTACGTCTCCTCTGCTGCCCCGCACGCAACCTTCTCCCATTCATCCACTCTCTTTCTCTCTCCGCATTCTCCTTTTCACGCATGACGTATCCCGCGAAGGACTGGAATGCAGTCCACCCCCTCGGCATATCCAGGGATGCCCTGAGTATGCCGGAGAGGGAGACCCGCACCACCCCCAATTCCCTGACAAGACCGTACCGCTCATTCACCCACGCAGGGCAGTCAACCAGAATGTGATCCGCATCATCTACATTTGCTCCGCAGTGAAAGCACTGCGGAGATGCCGCTTTCCATATTCTAAAAAGGTGCGGAGTTAAGCAGCTATGTCCAGTCATCAGCTGAGTGGTGTGAAAGGTCGTACCTTTAGAGTACGGCCTCTCAACCCACTAATCCAACCTGCCAGCAATTGCCGCCCTACCTCGCGCCACCGTTTCCCCCCTTACCACTATTAGGCTAATCTCCTTTTCCTTTTATGCAGCAATCGCTATCCTTCTGGCCTCAGCGCCCAGCGCCACCTTAATGCTCGGAGGGACAGGTCCCTCCGCGTCACCAAGGGTCGCATACACTTCCGCCAGTCGGGGCGCAAGATGATCGAGGGGAATGATCACCGCAACTATTATAACAACAGGGAACGACACCGTTTTATAGGCGCAACACACCCTGATCGCCACTATCCTCTGGAACGATCGAATGGCCCGCTTGACATGCATGTCCTCCGCTGTAGCGCGCCACCAAGCCGGTGCATCATAAAGAAGCACCGATTAGATCACGCTGCCGTAGAGGCGCCTCTTCTTCTCCCCCGGTCCGTGAAGGTTCGGAAGGAGCCTTTCAAGAGACCAGAGGATCCTCTCCGCCTTAGGAATCAAGGCCGCGAAGTCAGTCCTGAACGTAAGATCCGAGTCTAACATTACGCCAGGGTACTTAACTCTGGGACCTATGATAACCCGAGACCCCCTAACCCTAATGGCAGGGGCTGGAACATTCCTGCGTCTGCGGAGGGCAGAGGCAGGGAAGGCCATTGCATCCGTCTTATGTGGCACCACTTCGAGACCAAGCTCCTCAATCGCACCTACGATTACATCGAGATACCGTTCCGCGTTCGCGATCGCCTCTGACAGGTCCCGCCTCAATGACAAGAGGACCGTATCGTCTGCATAACAGACGACCCGGGAACCCCCTGGCATCGGAACACGGAGGACACTGTCATAGGCTATATTCCACAGGGTTGGGTTCAGCACCGAACCCTGCGTGACCTAGCACGACACCCGTCTTTCCTCCAATCGTCCTCGCCTCCCGACAAACACCAACGATCGGTCCGATAGATAGCTCCTAACAATGTTCGCGATATACGTTGAAAGGCCCCTCTCGTCCATCGCCCGGAACATGGTCTCCTTCATAAGCGAATTGAACGCATTGCTGATGTCCAGCGAGGTCAGGATCCTGACGCGCTAACTGTCCACGCACTCCCGCACAATACTTTTCACCACCATAATGGCACCTACCGTTAAGCGTCCAACGCGAAAGCCGTGCTGCGCCTGTGAAAGCAGACACCTTGACTCCAGGCACTCACCAATCCTTGACACTATTATCCTTTCAAGAAGTTTTTCAATCTTATCTAGCAGGCAGATCGGTCTGTAAGAGCCAGGCAGGTCGGGTTGGGCGTCCTGCTTCTTCTTTATCAGGACCAGCCTAGCCCTCTTCCAGGCTGTTGGAAAGTTGCTGGTCCTAAGACACTCCGTGAAAAGCTCCGCGAGACCGACCCCGCAGTGTACTGCTGCTGCTCTTATCACTACGCCCGGGACCCCATCCGGTCCCAGAGCCTTTCCACTGGGTATCCTCTTCTCCGCAGCCAGCAACTCTTCCGGCGATACCGCTGAACCATCCATCTGCACCCCGCGGACGTTCTGAGCATTGATTTGCTCCCCCTGGGGAAAGAGGCCCCCCAACACCAGGTCCAAAACGTCCGGTTCGAGCACCTCCGTCAGGGGGGCAGAGTATAGCCTTAGCTTTCCCATGACCAGGCGATATGGTTTGCCCCATGGTTCTGTCTCCAGTGTCCCTATAAAGTCTCTCCAGGCAGTTGCTTTGGCCGTCTTAATGGCCCTATTCAAAAGTTTTTTAGTCTCCCTGCGGGCCTCCAGACACAGCTCTACTCTTCTTTGGTCCCCGCTGCGTCTAGCCTTCAGAAAGCGCATCCTAGCCGCAGTCGCTTCCGCCCTGAGAGCAGACAGTTCCTGCGTCCACCAGCACGCCTTCCTCCTCTTGTTCTGAGTGTTTCCCGCTCACGGCAGTACCATGTCGCACACGCGCACCAACATTCCGCGAAGCCACTTGACATACACTCGCGCACTGCACACACCACAAGGACGTGTCCAGTCGCCCGATATGAGAGCAGCAGCGAGCATGTCCTCGTCCGCAGCCCGCGCATTCCTCCGAGGGAAAGTCTTGTCAGGCCAGCTCAAGCCTCGGACCCCTGCAGTCTCGTGGCAATACTCAAAAACGACATACGCATGGTCCGGAAGGGACTCTGCCTCATTTACCCTCCATTCCGATAGGCAAGTACTAGCAGCTGGCGAGCCCCACGTCAGGTCAATAATTCTCGACCCTTGCGGCCGAACGCACGTGGGACGACCAATCCGGTAGAAGAGGTGCAAGTTCAACCGATTGGCCCAGGTAGAGAGCAACTCTCCCCTTAGGTTACCCCTACCCTCCGGGTCCCATCTACAGGCCCGGGCATTGAAGTCGCAAGCAACCAGCACCGGAGAGGTAGGGAATCTTCCCAAGAGCTCTTCGAGCTCGTCCAGGAGTCTACAAAATTCACCAATMACCTCGCTGGGGGGAAAGTAGACAGGAAACACCAGCAAGTCCCCCCACTTAACGGCCACAAAGAAGTTACCCCTGAGCACCAGACTGCAGGGTCTTCCGCTTTCACCTACCAGTACCGCAGATAGCGGAGCCCCCCCCAGGAACGAAAACCATTTCTCATCCCCGGTAGGCACCCACAATGACGTTCCAAACCTGACGCATCCCCAAAGCAACCCTAACCTTCCAACCCTGATTCATCCCTAAAGAATCCATGACATTCCAACCCTGACGCATCCCTTGAGCAACCCCGACGTTCCAATCTTTACGCATCTCGAAAGCAGCCCCGACGTTCTAGCGCTCACGCATCCCTAAAGCAAACCCGCCGTTCCCTTCCTGACGCATCCCTAAAGCAACCCCGACCTTCCATCCCTGACTCATCCCTAAACAAACCTCAAAGTTCCAACCCTGACGCATCGCTAAAGCAACCCCAACGTTCCAACCCTGACGCATCCCTAGAGCAACCTCGACGTTCCAACCCTAAAGCAACCCCGACATACCAACCCTGTCGTATTTCTAAAGCCACCCCGACGTTCCAACCCTAACGCATCTCAAAAGAAACCCCGACGTTCCTACCTTGACGCATCCCTAAAGCAACCCGGACGTTCCAAACCTTACGCATCCCCAAAGTAAGCCCGACGTTCCCACCCTGACACATCCCTAAAGCAACTTCTACGTTCCTACCCTTAAGCATTCCTAAAACAACCCCGCCGTTCCAACCCTGACGCATCCCTAAAGCAACCCCGTCGATACCACTTTGACGCATCACTAAAGCCACCCTGACGTTCCAAACCAGACGCATCCTTAAAGCAACCTCGACGTTCCAAACCTAAAGCAACCCTGTCGTTCCAACCCTAATGCATCCCTAAGGCAACCTAGACGTTCGAACCCTAACGCATCCCTAAAGGAATCCCGACGTTTGAATTCAGATTCTTTTCTAAAGCAAACCCAGACCTTATAACCCTGACGCATTCCAAAAGCAACCCCGACATTCCAAATCTGACTCATCCTTAAAGCAACCACGACGTTCCCACCTTGATGCATCCCCAAAAAAACCCCGACGTTCCAACCTAGACGCATCTCCAGAGCAACCCTAACGTACCAACACTGACGCATACCTAGAGCGACCCCGACGTTCCAACTCTGACGCATCCTTGAAGCAACCTCGACGTTCGAACCCCAACGCATACTAAAAGCAACCCTGACGTTAAAACCCTGACGCATCCCTAAATAAAACCCGACGTTCCTACCCTGACGCATCTCCTAAGCAACACTGACTTTCCAACCCTGACGCATCCCTTAAGCAACCCCGACTTTTTAACCCTAAAGCAATACCGACGTTCTAACCCTGACGCATCTCTAAAGCAACCTCGATATTCTCAACCTGACCCGTCCCTAAAGCAACTGTGATGTTCAAACCCTGACGCATCCTAAAGCCACATAGATGTTCCAACCCTGACGCATCCCAAAAGCCCCCCTGACGTTCTAACCCTGACGTATCCCCAAAGCAACCCTGACGCATCCCTAAAAAAACCCCGACATTCTAACCCTTAAGCGTCCCCAAAGCAACCTCGACGTTTCTACCCTGACGCATCCTTCAAGTAACCCAGACGTTCCCACCCTGACGCATCCCTAAAGCAACCCCGACGTTCCAACCCTGACGAATCCCTTAAGCAACCCCGTCTTTTTAACCCTAACGCATCCCTAAAGTAACCCCGACGTTCTAAACCTGACGCATCCCAAAAGCAACCCCGACGTTTAAACCCTGACGCATATCCAAAGCAACTTCGACGTTGTAACCCAAACGCATCCCCAAATAAACCCCGACATTCCAACCCTGACGCATCCCCAAAGCAACCTCGACGTTTCAATTCTGACGTATCCCTAAATTAACCCCGACGTTCTAACCCTGACGCATACCCAAAGCAACCTCTACGTTCCAACACTAACGCATCCCTAAAGCAACCCTGATATTCCAACCCTGACGCATCCTTAAAGCAACCCCGACGAACCCACTCTGACGCATCCCTAGAGCAACCCCGACTTTTTACCACTGACGCATCTCTTTTTTTTTTTTTTTTTTTTTTTTTTTCGTCAGGGGGAAGACCTTCAAAAGGCCTTTGGGCCCGGTACCCAAGGGAGTGTTGAATTCTTACCGACTAAAAACCCACCTGGTGCAACACTTACCCGCGAGGGGAGGAGGCAGGCGCAACGCACGACTAGTACAATTYAAATTGCCTTTGTGCCTCTCCCCTAACAAGCCCGGCCGAAAGTTCGCCACGCTTTCTCCCACACACGCACACACTCCCATTACAACTGCATCCGGCCCTCTCAACAGGAAAGTTTCTTCCCCGGAGGCGCTAACTCACACACCTAGGCGCACTCAACATTTGGGCATGAACCCCACTGGAGACGCAGGCTACTCACTCACTCCTGGCCTGACCTTACATTGAACGGTGTTCTGGTCAGGCCCACTACACTCTTAAACCATGACGGCACTCTATAAGGGGGAAGCGACGCAAAGCTATCAGCTATTCGCCGCCCGAGCTACGCGAAGCCTCGCCCGAGGGGGCCGCCTAGGAGTGAGACTCCTGTGCGGCCCCGCACGCAACCCTCTCCCATTCATCCATTTTCTCTCTCTCTCTCCGCATTCTCCTTTTCGCGCATCACGCATCCCTCGAAGGACTGGAATGCAGTCCCCCCCCCCGGCATATCCAGGATTGCCCTGAGTTCGCCGGAGAGGGAGACCCGCACCTCCCTAATTCCCTGACAAGACCGTCCCGCTCATTCACCAACGCAGGACAGTCAACCAGGGTTTGATCCGCATCATCTACATTTGCTCCGCAGTGAAAGCACTGCGGTAATGCCGCTTTCCCTATTCTAAAAAGGTACGCAGGGAAGCAGCCATGTCCAGTCATTAGCTGATTGGTGTGAAAGGTCGTACCTATACAGTACGGCCGCTCAACCCACTCATCTAACCTGCCAGCAATAGTTGCTCTCACCCGCGCCACCGTTTCCCCCGTTTCCCTATAAGGCTAATCTCCTCTTCCTTCCATGCAGCAATCGCCATCTTCCTGGCCTCAGCGCCCAGCGCCACCTTAATGCTCGGAGGGACAGGTCTCTCCGCGTCACCAAGGGTCGCATACACTTCCGCCAGTCGGGGCGCAAGATGATCGTGGGGAATGATCCCCGCAACCATCATTACCGCATGGAACGACATATTATAGGCGCAACACACCCTGATCGCCACCCTCTTTGGGAACGATCGAATGGCCTGCTTGACACGCATGTCCTCCGCGGCAGCGCGCCACCACGGCGGCGCCCCATATAGAAGCACCGATTGGATCACGCTGCCGTAAAGGCGCCTCTTCTTCTTCCTCGGTCCGTGAAGGTTCGGAAGGAGCCTTCTAAGTGACCAGAGGATCCCCTCCGCCTTAGGAATTAAGGCCGCGAAGTGGGGGCTGAACGTAAGATCCGAGTCTAACACCACGCCTAGGTACTTAACTCTAGGACCTATGAAAACCCGAGACCCCCCAACCCTAATGGCAGGGGCCGGAACATTCCTGCGTCGGCGGAGGGCAGAGGCAGGGAAGGCCATTGCCACTGTCTTATGTGGCACCACTTCGAGACCAAGCTCCTCGATCGCACCCACGATTACATCGAGATTCCGTTCCGCGTTGACAGGAGGGCCGTATCGTCTGCATAACAGACGACCCGGGAAACCCCTGGCATCGGAACCCGGAGGACACTGTCATAGGCGAAATTCCACAGGGTTGGTCCCAGCACCGAACTCTGCGGGACCTTGCTCGACACCCATCTTTCCTCCAATCGTCCTCGCCTTCCGACAAACATCAACGATTAATCCGATAGATAGCTCCTAACAATGTTCGCGATATACGTGGGAAGGCCCTTCTCGTCCAACGCCCTGAAGATGGTCTCCCACGGTAGCGAATTGAACGCMTTGCTGATGTCCAGCGAGGTCAGGATCCCGACGCGCTCACTGTCCACGCACTCCCGCACAATACTTTTCACCACCATAATGGCACCTACCGTTGAGCGTCCAACGCGAAAGGCATGCTCCGCCTGTGAAAGCAGACCCCTTGACTCCAGGCACTCACCAATCCTTGAAACTATTATCCTTTCCAGAAGCTTTCCAATCTCATCCAGCAGGCAGATCGGTCTGTAGGAGCCAGGCAGGTCGGGTTGAGCGTCCTGCTTCTTCTTTATCAGGACCAGCCTAGCCCTCTTCCAGGCTGTGGGAAAGTTGCTGGTCCTAAGACACTCTGTGAAAAGCCCCGGGAGACCGACCCTGCAGTGTACTGCCGCTGCTCTTATCATTATGCCCGGGACCCCATCCGGTTCCGGAGCCTTCCCACCGGTTATCCTCTTCGCCGCAGCCAGCACCTCTTCCGGCATTACCGCTGCACCATCCACCTGCACCCCGCGCACGTTCTGAGCATTGATCTGCTCCACCTGGGGAAAGAGGCCTTTCAACACCTGGTCCAAAACGTCCGGTTCGAGCACCTCCGTCAGGGGTGCAGAGTATGGAAATAGCTTTCCCATGACCAGGCAATATGGTCTGCCCCACGTGTCTGCCTCCAGTGTCCCTATGAAGTCCTTCCAGTTAGTGGCTTTGGCCTTCCTAATKGCCCTTTTCAATTGTTTTTTAGTCTCCCTGCGGGCCTCCAGACACAGCTCCATTCTTCTTTGGTCTCTACTGCGTCTGGCCTTCAGAAAGYGCCTCCTAGCCGCAGTCGCTTCTGCCCTAAGAGCAGAAAGTTCCTGCGACCACCAACACACCTTCCTCCTCCAGTCCCTCGTGTTCCCCGCTCTCGGCAGTGCCATGTCACACACGCGCACTAACATTCCGCGCCGCCAACTAACAAAATCTCACGCACTGCACACACCACCAGGACGCGTTTAGTCGCCCGGGACGACCAATCCGGTTGAAGAGGTGCAAGTTCAACCGATTGGCCCAGGTAGAGAGCAACTATCCCCTTAGGTTACCCCTACACTCCGGGTCCCATCTACAGGCCAAGCATTGAAGTCGCCAGCAACCAGCACCGGAGAGGTAGGGAATCTTCCTAAGAGCTCTTCGAGCTTGTCCAGGAGTCTACAAAATTCACCAATAACCTCGCTGGGGGGGAAGTAGACAGAAATCACTAGCGAGTCCCCCCACTTAACGGCCACAAAGAAGTTACCCCTAAGCAACAGACTGCAGGGTCTCTCGCTTTCACCTACCAGTACCGCAGATAGCGGAGCCCCCTCCAGGGACAAGAACTATTTCTTATCTCCGCAGGGCACCCACCACGGCTCTGCGATAACCGCGATCCCCGCCCCACACTCGCGCATACGCTGGATCAGTAGATCCTGCGCACCCCGTGCATGGTTCAGGTTCACCTGCACACATTGTTCACTGGTGGACATTGTTAATGGTCACACCACTGATTCCCGCTCCTGCTGCAGGCTTCGCACACCTGTTTGTATCGCAGTCCTTGTCCTGCGCTACTGCTCAACTTGCGTCTCTTGTGCGGGTGGACAGATCCACATCCATTCCCATATTCTCCCCCCTATTCATCCCCCCCACCGAAACACCAGGCACTCGAGCCTCACTAGCACTCACGGTCGCGCACGTTTCGTTATTTGTCCTTCGCGGAGGGACCACCGGACACTCCCAGGTCCCCGCACGATGGTTCTTGTTCCTGCGCCCGGCGTCCCTGCACACCGGACACTCCACCTTGTTTTTGCGTTGTGGCCCGGTTGGTTACATTGATGGCAAAGGCTTGCCCTAGAGGTCGGGATCGGGCAGCTCGCAGCAACGTGACCCCTAGCCAGGCACCGGTGGCAACGCAATGGTCTTTGCCGGAGCTCGACCACTCTTGCCCGGTATASTCCGAAGTCTATCTTCCCTTTCTTGATGACAGCCTGTGCCATTTCCATCGGAGCAGAGACAACCGTCTCCCAGAGACGTCCCCTACCCATCCTTATTTCACCAACCCAGATTCTATTTGGGTCAGAGTTCTCCTTTATTGTGAGGAGAGCGTTCCTCACAACAGTCAAATTTAGGCTTGGGTCGATGCCAATCAGCCTGAAGAATCTCATTCTCTGTGGCCGAGCAATCTTGGCCTCCGGTACCGTACTCCTCAGAGCCTCGGCTACCCGGTCTGCCTTCACAGCGGCCTCCTTCCCCCTGACACTGCAGATGAAGGCCCCCGTGAGACTCCTCCTCATCGTCCTACTCTCTACTCCCATTTCCTTAAGGCTAATTTTCTCCCTGGCTTTGGCAAGAGCATCCCGGTAAGACATTGGCTCTTTGCATACCAGTGAGACCGCTGCAGTCTCTCTAGTTCCGCCGCCGCGGTTTTTCTTTTTTTTCTTTTTCTTCTTATCCTTAGTGCCACTTCCATTGGCACTTCTCCTGTTGCTCTCTTCTACCTTTCTTGAAGGTTTTCTCGTAGCAACGGTCCTCTCCGTCAGCTGGCGGCGCTTCTTCCTTCCCATCACCTCGATAAACCCATTCTGTGAAGGGGCAACAACACCCGCGGCAGGCAATCCTGGGGCGGAAGCCCTTGAAATCCCTGGGGTAGGAGCACTCTTTCTTCCTTCCACCCCAGTCCCCCTGGTCAAGCCTGTCCCCCTCTGGGATGATCTATTGGTGCCAGTGAAGGCGTTTAACAGATCCACTTGGTTACGCTGTAGCGCCTCAATGCACTTGTTGACTTCTCTCAACATAACCATTACATTCCCCTCCCTTGCATCCTCCAGCCTCTTCTCCAAGGCTGGGGTTGCCCTGTTTGCTGTAGCCACCACCTGTTTCCCTTGGCTTGGGACAGCAACCGCCTTTACCCCCTAGCATTGTTTTTCAGCCTCGCGCTTCCTGAGCTCCTTCTTGAGCCTAGCGATCTCTTCCTCCTTTTGACGGATGTTCTCATCCTTCATTTTAGCTTTCGTTCTCAGCTGAAGTACCGCTTTAGCTCTTGAGAGCGGGGAGCCAGACTGCCTGTCCAGTCGCTCCTCAATTTCATCAACAATGATGAGCGCATCCTTGATGAGGCGCTTCATCTTGCTTGACACCTCTCCTTTTATATTAGAGCATCGCGCTCTCTCCATCTCCATCCTCCTTAGGTTTAACCTAAGGATGTCCGGGAGCCTTCCTGCCTCCAGCGTAAGTATCGGCTTGCTTCCATCATTCCCTCCTGGTGCGTCAGGTTCGACGATGAAACAGTCGTCCTCCTCCGACGACGTGATGATGCGCCTCATCCTCTTGGTCCCCCTGGTCTTGATCGGCGAGTCCAAATCCGACAGCCGCAACTCCTCTAGAGCCTCCCTCTGCCATCCCTCCATCCGTGCATCTCTTTCTGGAGCCTTGGTCAGTTCGCGGGCTAGGTCACCTACCTGCAAACAACTTCCTGAGGCATTAACCAGAGTCTGGGCTGGGTTGCCTACAACAGACTCCTGACAGTTGCATGATGTCGACGATGGGTGGCCTGTCCTACTACCACCAAACACCGCCGTCATGTGGGTTTCCCTCCCACACGGTTTATTCTCTGAGGTTGTACCTTTCATAGTTTTGATTTTATATAAAAAGGCACAAGCCCAGAGGAAAAGAAAGGAAAAACGAAGGAAGTAAGAGACAAGGAAAGAATAGAAAAAGAGGGGATAGAAAGAATTACAGAGAAAAGTAGCCATACAGAACATACACACACCATTCATACTCTCCCTTTTAGTCACCTCCTACGACAAGCAGGGAATACTGTGGGAGTATTCTACTTCCACCTTCCCACGGGGGGAACCCTGACGCATCCCTAAAGCTACCCCGACGTTCAAACCTGACGCATCACTAAAGCAACCCCGACGTTCAAACCCTGACGCATATCCAAAGCAACCTCGACGTTCCAACCCTAACGCATCCCCAAAGAAACCCCGACATTCCAACCCTGACGCATTCCCAAAGCAACCTTAACGTTCCAATTCTGACGCATCCCTAAATTAACCCACACGTTCTAACCCTTACGCATCTCTAAACCAACCCTGACGTTCAAACCCTGACGCATATCCAAAGCAACCCCGATGTTCCCACCCTAAAGCATCCCCAAAGAAACCCCGACATCTCAACCCTGACGCATCCCCAAAGCAACATCAACGTTCCAATTCTGTCGCATCCCTAAATTAACCCCGACGTTCCAACCCTGACGCATCCCCAAAGAAACCTCTAAGATCCAACCCTGAAACATCCCCAAAGCAACCCTGATGTTCCAACCCTGACGCATCCCTAAAGCAACCCCGACGTTCCAACTTTGACGCATCCTTAAAGCAACCGCGACGTTTCCACCCTGACGCATCCCCAAAGCAACCTCTACGTTCCAACCCTGACGCATCCCCAAAGCAACCCCGACGTTTTAACCCTCACGCATCTCCAAAGCAACACTTACGCTTCAATCCTGACGCATCCGTAAAGCAACCCTGAATGTCCTCCCCTGACGCATCTCTAAAGCAACCCCGACGTTCCCACCCTGACGAATCCCCAAAGCAGCCATGTCGTTCAAATCCTGACGCATACATAAAGCAACCTTGACGTTCAAACCCTAAAGCAACCCTGACGTTTAAACCCTTACGCATCCCAAAAGCAACCCCGACTTTTCAACTCGGACGCATCCCTAAAGCAACGCTAACGTTCCAAGCCTGACGCATCTCTAAAGCAACCCTGACGTTCCAATCCTTACACATCCGAAAGCCACCTCGACGTTCCAAACCTGAAACATCCCAAAAGCAACCCTGATGTTTCAACCCTGACTCATCCCTAAAGCAACCTTTACGTTCCCACCCTGACGCGTCCAAAATGCAACCCCGACGTTCCATCCCTCACGCATCCCTAAAGCATCCCTAACGTTTCAACCCAGACGCATCTCCCAAGCAAACGCGACGTTTCCACCCTGGAGCATCCCCAAAGCAACCCTGACGTTCCATCCCTGACGCACCCCTAAAGCAACCCCGACGTTCAAACCATAACGCATCTCAAAAGCAACTCTGACGTTCCAAACCTGACGAATCCCCAAATTAACCCCAAAGTTCCTACCCTGACGCATCACTAAAACAACCTCGACGTTCCAACCCTGACACATCACTTACGCAATCCCGACTTTTTTACCCTAAAGCAACCCTGAAGTTCTATATCTGACGCATCCCTAAAGTAAACCCGACGTTCTTACCCTGACGCATCCCTAAAGCAACCCTGACGTTCCAACCATGACGCATCCCCAAAGCAATCCCGTCGTTCCAAACCGGACGCATCCCCAAAGCTTCCCTGACGTTCTAACCATGACGCATCATTAAAGTAACCCCGACGATTAAACCCAGCCGCATTTCTAAAGCAACCACAACGTTCTAACCGGTACGCATATTTAAAGCAACCTCGATGTTTCCCCCCTGACGCATCCCTAAAGACACCCTGAAGTTCCCACTCTGACGCATCCCCAAAGCAATCCCCGACGTTCCTACCCTGACGCATTACCAAAGCAACCCAGACTTTCCAAACCTGACGCATCTCTAAAGCAACCCGGACGTTCCAAGCCTGACGCATCCTCAAAGCAACACCGACGCTCAAACCCTGACGCTTCCTTAAAGCAACCCCGACATTCTAGCCCTGACGCATCCCCCAAGAAAACACGAAGGTCAAACCCAGAAGCATCCCTAAAGCAACCCCGAAGTTCTAACCCTGACGCATCCCCAAAGCAATCCCTGACGTTCCCACCCTGACAAATTTCCAAAGCAACCATGACTTTCCAACACTGACGAATCTTTAAAGCTATCCTGACGTACCAACCCTGACGCATCTCCAAAGCAACCCCGACGTTCCAACCCTGACGCATCCCCAAAGCATAAACTGACGTTCATACCCTGACGCATTACCAAAGCAACCCCGAAATTTCAAACCTGACGCATATATATATAGCAACCCCGACGTTCCTACTTTGACGCAACCTTAAAGCCACCCCAAAGTTCCAAACCTGACGTATCCCCCAAGCATCCCTGACGTTCCAAACCTGACGCATCCCCAAAGAAACCCTGACGCTCCAACCCTGACGCATCTCTAAAGCAATCCACTGTTCAATCCAAAACGCATCCCCAAGCAACTCCGACGTTCAAACACTAACGCATCTCTAAAGCAACTTTGACGTTCCAACCCTGACGCATCCCTAAAGCAACTTTGGAGTTCCAATTCTAAAGCAACCGTGATATTCTAACCCTGACGCATCATCAAAGCAACACCGACGTTAAAACTCAGACGCATTCCTAAAGCAACCCCAAAGTTCCAACACTAACGCATCCCTAAAGAAACATCGACGTTCATTCCCTGACGCAACCATAATGCAACCCCGACGTTCCAACCCTGACGCATCTCCAAAGCGACCCTGACGTTCCAACCCTGACGCATCCCTAAAGCAATCCTGACGTTTAAACCCAGACGCATCCCAAAAGCATCTCCGACGTTCCAACACTAACGCATCCGGAAATCAATTTTGACGTTCCAACTCTGACGCACCTCTAAAGAAACTTTATAGTTCCAACCCTTAAGCAACACCCACGTTCCAAACCTGACGCATCATCAAAGCAACCCCGACGTTCCTACCCTTACGCAATACCAAAGCGACCCTTACTTTCGCACCCTAACGCATCCCTAAATGAACCCAGACGTTCTAACACTGACGAATCCCCAAAGCAACCATGACTTTCCAACCCTGACAAATCTTTAAAGCCACCCCGACGTTCCAAGTCTGACGCATCTCTAAAGCAACCCTGACGTTCCAATCCTTACACATCCCGAAAGCCACCTCGACGTTCCAAACCTGAAACATCCCAAAAGCAACCCTGATGTTTCAACCCTGACTCATCCCTAAAGCAACCTTTTTCGTTCCCACCCTGACGCGTCCAAAATGCAACCCCGACGTTCCCACCCTCACGCATCCCTAAAGCATCCCTAACGTTCCAACCCAGACGCATCTCCCAAGCCAACGCGACGTTTCCACCCTGACGCATCCCCAAAGCCACCCGGACGTTCCAACACTGACGCTTCCCTAAAGCAATCCCGACGTTAAAACTAAGACGCTTCCCCAAAGCAACTCCGACGTTTCCAAACTATCGCATCCCCAAAGCAACTTCGACGTTCCAACCCTGACGCATTCTTAAAGAAACTTTAAAGTTCCAACCCTAAAGCAACCCCCACGTTCTCACCCTGACGCATCATTAAAGTAACGCTGACAATTAAACCCTGACGCATTTCTAAAGCAACCCCAACGTTCCAACCCTGACGCATCTTTAAAGCAACCTCGACGTTTCCACTCTGACGCAATCCTAAAGACACCCCAAAGTTCCCACTCTGACGCATCCCAAAAGCAATCCCCGACGTTCCTGCCCTGACGCATTACCAAAGCAACCCTGACTTTCCAAACCTGATTCATCTCTAAAGCAACCCGGACGTTCCAAACCTGACGATTCCTCAAAGCAACACTGACGTTCCAACCCTGACGCTTCCTTAAAGCAACCCCGACATTCTAACCCTGACGCATTCCTAAAGCAAATACGAAGTTCAAACCCAGAAGCATCCCTAAAGCAACCCTGAAGTTCATACCCTGACGAATCCTTAAAGCAATCCCTGACGTTCCTACCCTGACGAATTACCAAAGCAACCCTTACTTTCCAACACTGACGAATCTTTAAAGCCACCCCGACGTACCAACCCTGACGCATATCCAAAGCAACCCCGACGTTTCAACCCTGACGCATCCCCAAAGCATAAACCGACGTTCATACTGTGACGCATTACCAAAGCAACCCCGAAATTTCAAACCTGACGCATATATATATAGCAACCCCGACGTTCCTACTTTGACGCAACCTTAAAGCAACCCCGACGAACCAAACCTGACGTATCCCCCAAGCAACCCTGACGTTCCAACCATGACGCATCCCCAAAGCAACCCTGACGCTCCAACCCTGACGCATCCCTAAAGCAATCCAACGTTCAAACCAAAACGCATCCCCAAAGCAACTCCGACGTTCCAACACTAACGCATCCCTAAAGCAACTTCAACGTTCCAACCCTGACGCATCCCTAAAGCAACTTTGAAGTTCCAACCCTAAAGCAACCCTGACATTCCAACTTTGATACATCCCCAAAGCAACCCTGACGTTTAAACCATGATGCATCCTTAAAGCAACTACAACGTTCAGACCCTAACGCATCCCTAAATTAACCCTGACGTTCCAACCCTAACGCATTCTTAAAGTAACCCAGACGATACAACCCTGATGCATCCGCAAAGCAACCCTGACTTTCCAACCCTGACGCCTCCCTAGAGCAACCCCAACGTTCTAACCCTGACGACTCTCCAAAGCAACCCTAACGTTTCTACTCTGAAGCATTCCTAAAAGATCCCTGTTGTTTTACCCCTGACGCATCCCTAAAGCAACAACGACATTCCGAACCTTACGCATTCTGCAAGCAACCCCGACGTTCCAAACCTTACGCATTCTGCAAGCAATCCCGACGTTCCAAATCTTGACGCATCCCTAAAGCAACTCCGACGTTCAAACCCAGACGAAATTCTAAAGCAACCCCGACGTTCCAACCAAGACGCATCCCCAAAGCAACTACGACGTTCAAACCAAGACGCATCCCTAAAGCAACCACGACGTTCCAACCCTAACGCATCCCTATAGCAACCCTGACGTTCTAACTCTGACGCATCCTTAAAGTAACAGCGTCGTTCTAACCCTGACGCATCCCAAACGCAACCCCGACGTTCCAACCCTGACGCATTTACAATGTAATCCAGACGTTCCAACCCTGACGCCTCCCCAATGCAACCATTAATTTTTAACCCTGACGCATCTCTAAAGAAACCCAGACGTTCCAAGCTGAAGCCACCTCAAAGCAACACCGACGCACAAACCCTAACGCATCCCTAAAGAACCTTCGACGTTCCAACCCTGACGAATCAGTAAAGGAAACATGACGTTCCAACCCTGATGAATCCCTAAAGTAAAACCGACGTTCCAACCCTGACGCATCCCTAAAGCAATCCCGACGTTTAAACCAAGACGCTTCTTCAAAGCTACTTCGACGTTTTTACACTGACGCATCCCTAAAGCAACTTCGACGTTCCAACGCTGAAGCATTCCTAAAGCAACCTAAAAAGTTCCAACCCTAAAGTAACCCCCATGTTCCAACCCTGACGCATCATTAAAGCCACCCTGACGTTCCAAGCCTGACGCATTCCCATAGCTACCCCGACTTCTCAACACAGACGCATCCCTAAAGAAACTCTGACTTTCCAACCCTGACGCATCCTCAAAACAACACTGACGCTGCAACCCTGACGCATCCCTAAAGAACCTTCGACGTTCTAACCCTGACGAATCACTAAAGGAACCCTGCCGTTTTAACCCTGAAGAATCCCTAAAGTAACCCTGACGTTCCTACCCTGAAGCATCCTTTAAGCAACCCCGACGTTTAAGCCTGACGCATTCCCAAAGCAACCCCGACTTTTCAACCCTGACGCATACCTAAAGCAACCCCGACGTTCCAACCCTGACGCATTCTCAAAGTAACCCAGACGTTCCAACCCTGACGCATCCCTAAAGAAACCCTGACTTTCCAACCCTAACGTATCTCTAAGGCAACCCTGACGTTCCAACCCTGACGCATCCTCAAAGCAACAGCGACGCTCCAACACTGACGCATCTCTAAAGCACCTTCGACGTTCCAGCCCTGACGAATTACTAAAGAAACCGTTACGTTTCCACCCTGATAAATCCCTAAAGTAATCCCGACGTTTCTACCCTGACGCATTCTTAAAGCAACCCCGACGTTCCAAGCCAGACGCATTTCCAAAGCAGCCCCGATTTTTTAACCCTGATTTATCCCTAAAGCCACCCCGACGTTTCAACCCTGACCCATCACTAGAGCAACCCCGACGTTAAAACCCTCACGCATTCTTAAAGTAACCCAGACGATACAACCCTTACGCATCCGCAAAGCAACCCTGATTTCCAACCCTGACGCATCCCTACAGCAACCCCAACGTTCTAACCCTGACGACTCTCCAAAGCAACCCTAACGTTTCTACTCTGACGCATTCCTAAAAGATCCCCGTTGTTTTAACCCTGACGCATCCCGAAAGCAACCCTAAAGTTCAAACCCTGACGCATCCCCAGGTAACAACGACGTTCCAACCCGGACGCATCCCTAAAGCAACCCCGACGTTATAACTCTGACGCATACCTAAAGCAAACCCTGATGTTCAAACCCTGACGCATTCCCAAAGCAACCCCGACGTTCCAACCCTGACGCATCCCTAAAGCAAAGTTGTCGTTCAAAAACTAAGGCAACCTTGACGTTCCAACACTGACGCATCCCTAAAGCACCCAGACGTTCCAACCATGACGAATCCCTAAGGCAACCAGGACGTTTCAACCCTAAAGCAACCCTGACGTTTAATCCCTGACGCATTTCTAAAGGAACTCTGACGTTCTAACCCTGACGCTTCCCCAAAGCAACCCACACGTTCTAACCCTAACGCATCCCTAAAGCAAACCAGACGTTCTAACCCTGACGCATTCTTAATGCAACCCCGCCGTTCCTACCCTAAAGCAACCCTAAATTTCTAACCCTGACGCATCCCTATAGAAACCCTGACGTTTCCACCCTGACGCATCCCTAAAGCAACCCCGATGTTCTAACCCTACAGCAATCCTAGCGTTCCTACCTTGACGCATCTCTAAAGCAACCCTGACGTTCCTACCGTGAAGCATCCCGAAAGCAACCCCGACGTTCCAACCCTGACACATCCCCAAAGCAACCCC
>NW_014570190.1:32033-33368 GCF_001313835.1 Polistes canadensis
CTAAAGCAACCCTGACGTTCCAACCCTGACGCATCCCTAAAGCAACCTTGACGTTCAAACCCTAAAGCAACCCTGACGTTTAAACCCTTACGCATCCCTAAAGGAACCCCGACGTTCCAGCCCTGACGCATCGCTAAATCAAAACCGACGTTCCAACCCTGACGCATCCCCAAAGCAACCCCGACGTTCCCATGCTGAACCATCCCTAAAGCAACCCTTACGTTCCAACCCTGACGAATTCCTAAAGCAACCCCGACGTTTTAACCCTGACGCATCGCAAATGCAATTCGACGTTTCAACCCTGACGCATCCCTAAAGCAACATTGTAGTTCCAACCCTGACGCATCCCCAATGCAGCCTTGACGTTCTTACCCTGACGCATCCCTACAGCAACCCTGACGTTCCAAACCTTACGCATTCTGCAAGCAACCCCGACGTTCCAAACCTAACTTATCAAATCTTTTTTCTTTGGAATAAAAGTACCTTAGTCATTAAATCTCTTTCCGCTTGAATAAAAGTTCTTACCTCATCAAATCTCTTTCTATTTGAATGAAGGTACTCTAATTATTAAGTCTCTTTCTATCTTATTGAAAATACGTAATTTATCATAGTTCTTTTTATTTGAATGAAAGTACTTACCTGATCAAATCTCATTTTGTTTAAATAAGTTATGTACCTAATTAAGTCTCTTTCTATTTAAAAAAAAGTAGTAAATTCATTAAATCTCTTTCTTTTTAACTAAAAGCACTCAACTCATTAAGTCACTTTTTATATGAGTAAAAGTACTAATCTTATCAAATCTGTTAGTATTGGAATGAAAAAACTGAACTTAGCAAATCCTTTTCTTTTTGAATGAAACTAAGTCTTCTAATATTGTTATATTTAATAAAAAGTACTTGGCTTATTTAATTACTTTCCAATAGAATAGAAGTACTTAATATATCATATCTCTTTCTAGTTGAATAAAAGTAATCAATACATCAAATCTCTTTTCAATAAAATAAAAGTACTAAGCTTATTAAATCTCTTTTTATTTGAATAAAAGTACTTAACACATCAAATCTCTTTCTATTTGAATAGAAGTATTTAACTCAATAAATCTCTTTCATTTAAAAAGGAAGTAATAAACTTATTATATCATTTATGGATTTAAAAAAAAAAATAAAGTTATTAAGTGTCTTTCGATTTAAATAAATGTACTTTACTCATTATATCTCTTTCTACTTGAATAAAAGTGCTCAAATTATTTATACTATTTCTAGGTAAACGAAAGTATTTAACTTATAAGATCTCTTTGCATTTAAATAAAAGTACTCATTAAATTTATTCTCTTTC
>NW_014570191.1:0-5458 GCF_001313835.1 Polistes canadensis
ATGATTTTTTTCCTTTTCTTGGACTGCAGTTGTTAAAATATAAATGTTATTTGCTGGATTTTATTGTACGTAACACTTTTTATTTGTTATTATGCGCTTTAAAACTTGACAGAAAACGTTTCACAGCTTTTGTTATATAGCATTTCTTTATGTATCTGATAGTTTTAATCTAAGGTTTAATTTAGAAAGTAGCAAAAATTTCTTTCTAAATATATTTTAACATTTCTAGCGACGGTAAAATTTTGCTAATAAAAACAAAACAAAATAAATGTCAGGTTTACTACAATCGAGTGTCGTTGAAAAACAATTAAATTCTTCACGTTAATTAACCTAAAAATGATGTAATACAATGATTTTTTTCTTTTTTGTGGACTGCAGTTGTGGAAATATAAATGTTATTTGCTGGATTTTTTTCAACGTAACACTTTTTATTTGTTAGTATACGTTTAAAGTCTTTAAAAAAAACGTTTTACAGCTCTTTTTATATAGCATTTCTTTATGTATCTGATAGTTTTAAACTACGGTTTACTTCAGAAAGTAGCAAAAATTTCTTTCTAAATATATTTTAACATTTTTAGCGACGGTAAAATATTGCTACTAAAAACAAAACAAAATAAATGTCTAATTTACTACAATCGAGTTTCGTAGAAAAAGAATTAAATTCATCACGTTAATTAACCTAAAAATGATGTAATAAAATGATTTTTGTCTTTTTTCTGGACTGCAGTTGTTGGTATATAAATGTTATTTGCTGGATTTTTTTCAACGTAACACTTTTTATTTGTTAGTATACGTTTAAAGTCTTTAAAAAAAACGTTTTACAGCTTTTTTTATATAGCATTTCTTTATGTATCTGATAGTTTTAAACTACGGTTTACTTCAGAAAGTAGAATGGATGTCAGGTTTACTACAATCGATTTACGTTGAAAAAGAATTAAATTCTTCACGTAAAGAAACCAAAAAATGTTATAATAAAATGATTTTTTTCCTTTTTTTGGACTTTTTTTGGAAATATAAATGTTATTAGCTGGATTTTATTGAACGTAACTCTTTTTTTTTGTTAGTATGCGCTTGAAAACTTGAATTAAAACGTTTTATAGCTTCTGTTATATAGCATTTTTTTAGGTATCTGATAGTTTTTAACTATAGGTAAATTTAGAAACGAGCGGAAATTTCTTTCTAAATATATTTAAACATTTTAAGCGACGGGAAAAATGTGCTATTAGAAACAAGACAGAATTGATGTCAGGTTTACTACAATCGAGTTTCGTTGAAAAAGAATTGAATTTATCACGTTAAGTGTACGATCGGAATCGATCGTGAGCGAGAAAGTAACATTTTGTAAAACGCGCCCTTTTAGTCTTATATTAACGGTCGTATCCCCACCACTCGGCGCCGAGCGTTTACGCCCTGCTAGGCCCATTATCGAGGACATTCGGTCTATTCTTTCGCTAGACGCTTAAGAGAACTCTTCATTTTGCCAACGAACAGTAGCAGACGATTCAACATCCCAACAGAGTGCGGTCACATCCAAGGGTCAACGATAGAAAGGTGGCGGACCGCAGAGGCGGTAATTAACGGTAACGAAAGAGAGATGCGATACGAAACGGTAAGAAGCTTTTATTGGTACCAATCATCGTTAACGGATCAATGAGAGGAGCGTTAACACGGGCTTTGTCCGTAGGCGAGCGCTGATAGAGAGGAGAGAAATCAACCACGGTCTTGTGTAAGTATAGTGTAGCAGCGAACAGGGTTTTTATGCCGTAAGGCTTTTCCCTGACGAGCTAATAAAGCATTACCAATTTTATTGGCTAAATCACGTGTTTTATTTTGTTCTAATTACCCTTTTACCTTCCTCACAATTAGCTAATTCCAATCGCTGGAGGACTCCATGTTGGAGGAATTTTTGGCAAATACATTTTGGTTCCTCCTGTTAGGTCTGAATTCCTGATCTCTGGTTTGAGCGAATCTGCGTATCTGGTAGCAGTAGATTGAGAACAACGGATTCAAGAAAAACAAGGTTGAGAACATCTACTTCCTGAATACCCTCGCTATCTAGTCGAGCTAGTTGTTACAAAGGATTCGGAATAGGAGATAAGTAGATTCAATCATTTGTGCATACGCTCATTATGCGTATCTACTTTTAAAAAATTAATAAATATTTTACATTAAATTGCGTCTTTGAACCCCCTAGAAGTTCGCAATTTCTAATATAAGTATTCATTTTCTTATCTTTCTTACCAAATTATTACAATAAAAAGTAGGAATCGAGTCATACAATTCTATTTTAAATTCATCAGAAGTAACACGTGTTAATAAAATCGTTATTCTTGGTTCCGAAATCGCTTTGTCCTCGGACAAAGGGGCGATAACATTTTATTTTCGGCGGCTACACCGCTCAGCAACGGTCCTTTCTTTCGAGGTATAAGGCTAGACGACAAAGACGTCGTGACGTCACAGGAAAAAGAGATAAGGAAACTCGGCAGCTCGGTAAACACAATCCCCTCTCTATCAGTACATAGTACAGGCCCGTAACTGCGTAATCGCAAACCCAGCACGCTATAATAAAATTCCATATATCGATTCTTTGCATTGCCACAACTTAATTAGTCCGCTGTCGAAGAGTAAGACAATCAACATCGGTACAAAATGGAACGAAACCAACTCAGTCGGGCACGAGCAGCGTTRAAGGCGCGGTTAACACATTTAGAAAAGGTAATTGAAGAAGGAAAGTTAAATCCAGACGAGATACCAAGTCGCCTCGAACGTATAACTCATCAAGTAGATRCATACGAACAATTACATCAGAAATGTATAGATAGTGATACGGAGGGAGAGTTCGGTGATTTARACCAGCTTTTAGATAGATATCACGCAATCAAGGGGAAATTGAACGCGAGCAAACCATCCACGGTTAATATCGCGAGCGATGCCAGCACAGCTACGACTAACATTACGACCGCAGGACGACAGATTAAATTGCGACGTATCGAGATACCGCGATTTGACGGAGACTTAGAAAAATGGCTTTCGTTTAAAGATAGTTTTTTAACCTTGATAGATGCGCGAACCGATATGTCCGACTTAGAGAAACATACATACCTCCGAGATTCCTTRAGGGGCGACGCGTTYGAGACGGTCAWGTCATTTCCGGCAAACGGATCGTGTTACAAGAACGCGTGGGAAAAACTATTGAAAAAATATGATCGGAAGCGCGTCATTCTGGCGAGATACCTCGACGCCGCGCTAGAGTTATAAGGTTTAACAGATAATTCGGTATCAGGAACAACGAAACTCAGAAATACGATCCTAGATTATTTCCAAACGATCAATTCATTCAACGCGCCCCACGCCATGCAAGTTCGTATCCTCGAGCGACTTTTAACCCCTAACGTTCGAGAGGAATGGGATCGGCAACCTAATTCGGATAAGTACCCGACCCTCGAGGAAATGAACGAATTTCTAAATGAGATCGAAACACGTAACCTTGCATCATCGGGCATGCCCGGGTCTACGCGAGACGAACCCCACGARAAACGTAAAGCTACCGCGCCGACAACACTACACCCGCGGAAACGACAAAATATACAACACAGGCGTACGTTCCTCACCAAGATAACGTCGAAATGTGTCATTTGTAGAAGAGACTCCCACCAATTATTCCGCTGCAGTCGATACAGTCGGATGACACCGCGCTAGAAATGGGCGGTAGTAAAAAGGTATGGGTTATGTGTAAATTGTCTAGGGAAACATCAAGGAACTTGTCGATCCTTGAATTGTCAAATTTGTCGTAAACCACATCACACGTCATTACATCGGGCCAATATCAATAATCTACCGAAGAAACATGAAAGCGCGTCACCGAAGAAAGAATCCATCGCGTCTCCGAAGAAAGAATCCAACGCGACTGTGTGTTAGACCGACCGTAATTTAATATGACTAACACAAATCTTCCATGTTAACGCGCGAAATATACCGAATCAACTACTTATGAGTGCAATGTGTCGCGTAAAAAGGGGAGACGGAACGTATAGAATGTGTCGCGCATTACTAGATACCTGTGCAGCGGCGCATTTCATTACTTAAGACGTCGCTAAGGGAACTTAACTTACCGATTAGGCCGTATTCAATTCCCATCAATGCCATCAGCGATACACACACTCGTTCGACAGGTATTATTGAGATAACAATCCAGTCACTAGATAACCGATACAAACAGAATCTTTCATTGCTCATCGTGCTCGAAATAGCTGATCAAGTTCCGAGCGAAGTTTTTCCACGCGAACTCCTTAAAATTCCGACTAATCGAAGATTAGCAGACACTCAGTTCCACTTGCCGCGACCAGTCGACATCTTGATAGGTTCCGGAGCCACATTAGCTCTCATGTCCATTGGGCAATTTCACCTATCGCGAGAGCGCGGTGATTTGATACTCCAAAAAACACGTTTAGGTTTGATAGTCGTCGGCGAAATAGAATCGGACGAACAAAAAGGAAAGACCGCATTTTTCGCGACRACCGAGTTGAGAGATCAATTAGAAAGATTTTAGCTAATAGAGGACGCGATCGCGACCCGAACGAAAATCATGACGGAGGTAGAATGCGAAACACATTACGAGAAAAACACGAAACGCAACGAAACGGGACGGTATATAGTGCGTTTACCTCTCCGCTTAAGGACACGACTATACCGCGATTAGAATTATTTGGAGCGTTGACAATTGCTCGATTATATAGAGAAGTTCGAACATCGTGCGGATTGAAACCGAACAAGATAATTTTCTGGTCCGATTCTATGATTGTATTGGGGTGGCTAAACATTAAAACTATACGCGGCAAATCGCGTACGCGAAATCCAAGACAGTTGTGTAGGAATCACGTGGCGACACGTACAAACGGAAAACAATCCCGCGGACGCATTATCTTGCGGACAACTTCCACGCGAATTTGTAAAAAATGATTCGTGGTTTCACGGTCCTTCATGGCTCAGACGACCGGAGTCCGAGAGGCCTACTCAGGTTGAAATAAAGATAGATGAATTGCCCGAAATTAAAAAACTCTCGGTATTCATGACGCGGATCGAGCCGGGAAGCATATTTCAACGATTTTCCAGTTACACGCGAYTATTAAAAACTRTAGCACGATGCAGAAGATGGATCAAAACAAACTTATACTGGGGAGAAATCTCGACCGCGAAAATAATAGACACTGAACTGCAGGTATTAAGACTCGTCCAAGACGAACAATTTCTAGACGAAAAGAAAAAATTGATCGATACAGGGGAAATTAAGACTACGAGACTCGCCGCGCTAAATCCAATCATTGACGAAACGGGTTTGATTCGTGTAGGAGGYAGACTGAGAAACGCAAATTTACCGTTCCAGGAGAAATGTCCAATACTATTACCATCTCGACACCATGTGACCGATCTTCTCATTCGAAAGTTCCATGAACAGAAT
>NW_014570191.1:5523-9828 GCF_001313835.1 Polistes canadensis
TCCGCGCGTCAGGTATTCAGTATAAAATGGGCGACCTACCGAAAGCTCGCGTACAAGAAAACATCGCGTTCTCACATACTGGAGTAGATTTCTTCGGTCCYMTCTACGCGAAAGAGAAGAAATATCGTAACCAAGGTCGCATTAAGATATACGGGTGCATCTTCGTCTGCATGTGCATAAAGGCCGTGCATATCGAATTAGTTAGTGATTTGTCAACAGACGTATTTCTCGCTGCCTTCCGGAGTTTTACGGGAAGAAGAGCCATTCCGTCCCACGTGTATTCAGATAACGTTACTTTGTTGGGGCGAACAATCAATTAAAAGATTTATATGCCTTAATCAAATCCGACGAATATAGGACGTATCCACAATTTGGCGACCGAACAAAGAATATCTTGGCATTTCAACCCCCCACTCTCACTCCACTTCGGAGGTCTATGGGAAGCTGCCGTCAAATCGTTTAAACATCATTTCAAACGAGTTGTAGGAGAAACTTTATTCACGTACGAAGAGTTGAATACCTTCGCTGTCGAGATTAAAGCCATCTTAAACTCGCGACCGTTGTGCCCCATCTCATCAGATCCAAACGATTCGACAGCACTAACACCGGCTCATTTTTTAGTTGGAAAACCACTTAATATGTTACCGGAGGAAAATTATGAGAATGTTCCATCCAATCGGCTATCCTCAGGGAAACACATCACGAAGGTGCGGCAGCATTTTTGGCGACGATGGCACATTGAATATGTGAGAGAGCTGCAGAAACGTCAGAAATGGAAAAATTCACAGTATCAACTCCAAGGGGGGGTATGATTGTCATTCTCATCGACAAAAATCAACCCTGTATGAGATGGCAACTGGGACGGATCACCACCGTGCACCCTTGAAAGGACGAGGTAGTTCGAGTCGTAACCGTGACGGAACCATCAAGCGTAACGCCACAACTGTGTGCCCTTTATTAAATGATAGTTAAATTACTACGTATGTAAACGTCAGATGTAGTGTACACGCATGTTTTAAAAACACGATATTTGTTATAAATATGTAAGACGCAAAAGTCGACTGGCCAGCGAAGTTTTAATTGCATCAAGCGATTCTACGACTAAACACTGTAACTTAGAATAAGTTAACCCGCTATAATCACATCGAGTGAGAATATTGTTGATCGATACCCTCTCAACGGGGGGAGTATGTACGATCGGAATCGATCGTGAGCGAGAAAGTAACATTTTGTAAAACGCGCCCTTTTAGTCTTATATTAACGGTCGTATCCCCATTACTCGGCGCCGAGAATTTACGCCCTGCTGGGCCCATTATCGAGGACATTCGGTCTATTCTTTCGCCAGACGCTTAAGAGAACACTTCATTTTGCCAACGCAAAGTCGCAGACGATTCAACATCCCAAAAGAGTGCGATCACATCCCAGGGTCAACGATAGAAAGGTGACGGACCGCAGAGGCGGCTATTAACGGTAAGGAAAAGGAGAGGTGATACGAAACGAAAAGAAGCTTTTAATGGTACCAATCATCGTGAACGGATCAACGAGAGGAGCAGTAACACGGGCTTTATTCGTAGGCGACCGCTGATAGAGAGAAGAGAAATCAACCACGGGCTTTATTAGCTCAACTACGTGTTTTATTTTGTTCTAATTACCCTTTCACCTTCCTCACAATTAGCAAAATCCAATCGCCGGAAGACTCCTTGTTAGAAGAATTTTTGGCAAATACATTAAGTAACCAAAAAATGTTGTAATAAAATGAATTTTTTTCTTTTTTTGCACTGCAGTTGTTAAAATATAAATGTTATTTGCTGCATTTTATTGAACGTAAAACTTTTTTTATGTTAGTATGAGCTTTAAAACTTGAAAGAAACGTTTCACAGCTTTTGTTATATAGCATTTTTTTATGTATCTAATAGTTTTAAACTACGGTTTAATTCAGAAAGTAGCAGAAATTTCTTTTTAAATATATTAAATCTTTTTTGTGAAGGTAAAAATGTGCTATTAGAAACAAGACAGAATGGATGTCAGGTTTACTACAATCGAGTTTCGTTGAAAAAGAATTGAATTTATCACGTTAAGTAACCAAAAAATGTTGTAATAAAATRATTTTTTTCCTTTTTTTGGACTGCAGTTGTWAAAATATAAATGTTATTTGCTGGATTTTATTGAACGTAACACTTTTTATTTGTTAGTATACGCTTTAAAAGTTGATAGAAAACGTTTTAGAGTTTTTGTTATATAGCATTTCTTTATGTATCTAATAGTTTTAAACTACGGTTTCATTCTGAAAGTAGCAAAACTTTCTTTTTAAATATCTTTAAACATTTTTAGCGACGGTAAAAATGTGCCACTTGAAACAAGACAAATAAAAGTCAGGTTAACTACAATCGAGTTCCGTTAAAAAAGAATTGAATTTTTTACGTAAAGTAACTTAAAAATGTAGTAATAAGATGATTTTTTTTCTTTTTATGGACTGCAGTTTTTAAATTATAAATGTTATTTGCTGGATTTAATTTGACATACCACTATTTACTTATTAAAATACGTTTTAAAACTTGAAAGAAAGTGTTTTATAGCTTTCGTTATATAGCATTTTTTTATGTATCTGATAGTTTGGAACTGCGGTTTAATTCAGAAAGCAGCGAAAATTTTTCTAAAATATATTGGAAAATTTATAGGGACAGAAAAATGTGCTATAAGAAACAAGACAGAATGGATGTCAGGTTTACTACAATCGATTTTTGTTGAAAAGGAATTGAATTCTTCACGTAAAGTAACCAAAGAATGTTGTAATGAAATGATTTTTTTCCTTTTTATGGACCGCAGTTGTTTATATATAAATGGTATTTGCGGGATTTTATTAAACGTAACACTTTCTATTTGTTAGTATGCGCTTTAAAACTGGAAAGTAAGCGTTTTAAAGCTTTTTTTATATAGCATTTTTGATGTATCTGCTTGTTTTGAACGACGGTTTAATTTACAAAGTAACAAAAACTTTTTTTAAATTTAATAAATTTTTTTTGTGAAGGAAAAAATGTTCAAATAAAAACAAGACAGAATGGATGTCAGGTTTACTACAATCGAGTTTTGTTGAAAAAGAATTGAATTCTTCACGTAAAGTAACCAAAAAATTTTGTAATATAATGATTTCTTTTTTTTTTATGGACTGCAGTTGTTGAAATATAAATGTTATTTGCTGGACTTAATTTGACATACCACTTTTTACTTATTAGTATACGCTTTAAAACTTGAAAGAAAATGTTTTATAGCTTTTGGTATATAGCATTTCTTTATGTATCTGATAGTTTTAAACTACGGTTTAATTCAGAAAGTAGCGAAAATTTTTTTTACATATATTTAAACAATTTTTGCGACGGTACTAATGTGCTACTAGAAACAAAACAAAATAAATGTCAGGGTAACTACAATCGAGTTTCGTTAAAAAAGAATTTAATTCTTTACGTAAAGTAACTTAGAAATGTTTACATAAAATGATTTTTTTTCTTTTTTTGGTCTGCAGTTTTTAAAATATAAATGTAATTGGCTGGATATTGTCAACGTAACACTTTTTATTTGTTAGTATACGCATCAAAACTGGAAAGAAAACGTTTTACAGCTTTTGTTATATAGCATTTCTTTATGTATCTGATAGTTTTGAACTACGGTTTGATTCAGAAAGTAACAAAAACTTTTTTTTAATATATTCAATCTTTTTTGTGAAGGTAAAAATGTGCTATTAGAAACAAGACAGAACGAATGTCAGGTTTACTACAATCGAGTTTTGTTGAAAATAATTGAATTCTTCACGTAAAGTTACCAAAGAATGTGGTAATAAAATGATTTTTTTTCTTTTTACGGACTGCAGATGTTGTTATATAAATATTATTTGCTAGATTTAATTGGACATAACACTTTTCACTTATTAGTATACGCTTTAAAACTTAATGGAAATGTTTTATAGCTTTTGTAATACAGCATTTCTTTATGTATCTAATAATTTGGAACTACTGTTTAATTCAAAAAGTAGCAAAAATTTTTTATTAAATATGTTAAATCTTTTTAGCGGCAATTAAAATGTGCTACTGGAAACAGAACAGATTAATTGTCAGGTTTACTACGATCGAGTTTCGTTGAAAAAAAATTGAATTCTTCACGTTACGTAACCTAAAAATGTTGTAATAAGATGATTTTTTTTCTTTTTTTGGACTGCAGTTGTTGAAATGTAAATGTTATTTACTGGATTTTATTGACCCTAACACTTGTTATTTGTAAGTAAGCTTTGTAAAACTTGAAAGAAAACGTTTT
>NW_014570191.1:11890-13157 GCF_001313835.1 Polistes canadensis
TGACGGTAAAATGTGCTATTACTAATAAGACAAAATAGATGTCAGGTTAACTACAATCGAGTTTCGTTAAAAAACAATTGAATTCTTCACGTAAAGTAACCAAAAAATGTTTTAATAAAATGATTTTCTTCCTTTTCTGGGACCACAGATGTTGTAATATAAATGGGTTTTGCTAGATTTAATTGGACATAACACTTTTCACTTATTAGTATACGCTTTAAAACTTAAAGGAAATGTTTTATAGCTTTTGTAATATAGCATTTTTTTATGTATTTAATAGTTTTGAACTACTGTTTAATTCAAAAAGTAGCAAAAATTTTTTTTAAATATATTAAATCTTTTTAGCGACGGTTAAAATGTGCTACTAGAAACAAAACAGATTAAATATCAGGTTTACTACGATCGAGTTTCGTTGAAAAAGAAATATATTCTTCACGTAACGTAAACTAAAAATGTTGTAATAAAATGATTTTTTTCCTTTTTTTGGACTACAGTTTTTGAAATATAAATGTTATTTGCTGGATTTAATTGGACATTACACTTTTTACTTATTAGTATAAACTTTAAAACTTGAAAGAAAATGTTTTATAGCTTTTGATATATAGCATTTCTTTATGTATTTGATAGTTTTAAACTACGGTTTAACTTAGAAAGTAGCAAAAATTTTTTTTTAAATATACCTAATCTTTTTTGTAAGTGTAAATATGTGCTATTAGTAACAAGACAAAATAGATGTCAGGTTGACTACAATCCAGTTTCGTTTAAAAAGGATTGAATTCTTCACGTAAAGTAACCAAAAATTGTTGTAATATAATGATTTTTTTTCTTTTTATGGACTGCAGTTGTTGAAATATAAATGTTATTTGCTGGATTTAATTTGACATAACACTTTTTACTTATTAGTATACGCTTCAAAACTTGAAAGAAAATGTTTTATAACTTTTGGTATATAGCATTTCTTTATGTATCTAATAGTTTTGAACTACGGTTTAATTCAGAAAGCAACGAAAATTTTTCCTAAATATATTGAAAAATTTATAAGGACGGTAAAATGTGCTATTACTAACAAGAAAAAATAGATGTCAGGTTAACTACAGTCGAGTTTCCTTAAAAAAGAATTGAATTCTTCACGTAAAGTAACCAAAAAATGTTGTAAAAAAATGATTTTCTTCCTTTTTTTGGACTGCAGTTGTTGAAATATATATGTGATTTGCTGTATTTTATTGAACGTAACACTTTTTATTTGTTAGTATACGCTTTAAAACTT
>NW_014570191.1:13673-20393 GCF_001313835.1 Polistes canadensis
AAAAATTTCTTTTTAAATATATTAAATTGTTTTTATCAAGGTAAAAATGTGCTATTAGAAACAAGACAGAATAAATGTCAGGTTTACTACAATCGAGTTTCGTTGAAAAAGAATAGAGTTATTCACGTAGAGTAACCAAAAAATGTTGTAAAAAAATGATTTTTTCCTTTTTTTGGACTGCAGATGTTCAAATGTAAATATTATTTGCTAGATTTTTTTGAACGTATAACTTTTTATTTGTTAGTATACGCTTTAAAACTTGAAAGAAAACGTTTTACAGCTTTTGTTATACAGCATTTATTTATGTATCTGATAGTTTTAAAAAACGGTTTAATTCAGAAAGTAGTTAAAACTTCTTTTCAAATATATTAAATCTTTTTTGCTACAATAAAAAAGTGTTATTAAAAACTAAACAGAATAGATGTTTGGTTGACTACAATCGAATTTTGTCAAAAAAAATTTAATTGTACACGTGAAGTAATTAAACATAGTTGTAATAATATGATTTTTTCTGATTATTTGACTGCAGTTGTTAAAAAGTAAATGATATCTGCTAAAATTTATTATACATAACCCTTTTTACTTAATAGTATACTTTTAAAACTTGAAAGAAAATGATTTGTAGCTTTTGTTATATAGCAATAATTTATGTATCTGAAAGTTTTGAATTACGGTTTATTTCAGAATGTAGCGAAAATTTTTTTTTAAATATATCTAAACATTTTTAGCGACAGTAAAAATTTGCTACTAGAAACAAAACAAAATAAATGTTAGGTTTACTACAATCGAGTTTTATTGAAAAAGAATTGAAATTTTTACGTTAAGTAACCAAACATAGTTGTAACAAAATGATTTTTTCTTTTTCTTCGACTGCAGTTGTTGAAAAGTAATTGATATTATCTAAAATTTATTAGACATAAAACTTTATACTCAATAGTATACGCTTTAAAACTTGAAAGAAAACGTTTTACAGCTTTTGTTATATAGCATTTCTTTACATATCACAAAGTTTTTAACTACGGTTAAATTCAGAAAGCAGAGAAAATTTTTTTAAATATATCGAAAAAAATATAGTGATGGGAAATTGTGCTATTAGTAACAAGACAAAATAGATGTCAGGTTGACTACAATCGAATTCCGTTAAAAGAAAATTGAATTCTTCACGTAAAGTCTCCAAAAAATGGTGTAATTAAATGATTTCTTTCCTTTTTTTGGACTGCAGTTGTTGAACTAAATGATATTTGCTGAATTTTATTGAACGTAACACTTTTTATTTGTTAGTATACGCTTTAAAACTTGAAATAAACGTTTTGCAGCTTTAGGTATATAGCATTTTTTTATGTATCTGCTAGTTTTTAACTACGGGTTAATTCAAAAAGGCGCAAAAACTTCTATTTAAATATACTAAATTTTTTTTGTGAAAGTGAAAATGTGCTATTAGAAAAAAGACAGAATGGATGTCAGGTTCACTACAATCGAGTTTCGGTAAAAAAAAATTAAATTCTTCACGTAAAGTAACTTAAAAATATTGTAATAGAATGATTTTTTCTCTTTTTTTGTACGGAAGTTGTTGAAATATAAATATTATTACCTTCATTTTATTAAACGTGACACTTTTTATTTGTTAGTATACGCTTTAAAACTGGAAAGATAACGTTTTACAGCTTCTGTTATATAGCATTTCTTTATGTATCTGATAGTCTTAAAGTACGGTTTAACTCATACAGTATCAAAAATTTCTTTTTAAATATATTTATAGATTTTTAGCGACAGTAAATAGGTGCTACTAGAAACAAAACAAAATAAATGTCAGGTTTACTACAATCGAGTTTCGTTAAAATTGAATTGAATCCTTTACGTTAAGTACCCTAAAAAAGTTGTAATAGAATGATTTTTTTCGTTTTTTTGGACCGCAGTTGTTTATATATAAACGTTATTTGCTGAATTTAATTGGACATAACACTGTTTATTTGTTAGTATACCCTTTAAAACTTGAAAGAATACGTTTGGGAGCTTTTGTTATATAGCATTGATTTATGTATCTGCTAGTTTTTAACTACGGGTTAATTCAGAAAGTAGCAAAAATTTCTATTTGAATATACTAAATTTTTTTTGTGAAGGTAAAAATGTGCTATTAGAAACAAGACAGAATAGATGTCAGGTACAATACAATCGAGTTTCGTTAAAAAAAAATTAAATTCTTCCCGTAAAGTAACTTAAAATTGTTGTAATAAAATGATTTTTTCTCTTTTTTTGTACGGTAGTTTTAGAAATATAAATATTATTAGATTTATTTTATTAAACGTAACACTTTTTATTTTTTAGTGTACGCTTTAAAACTGGAAAGATAACGTTTTAAATGCTTCTTTTATATAGCATTTCTTTAGGTATCTGATAGTTTTGAAGTACGGTTTAATTCATACAGTAGCAAAAATTTCTTTTTGAATATATTAAATCTTCTTTGTGAAAGTAAAAATGTGCTACTAGAATAAAGACAGAATGGTTTTCAGGTTTACTACAATCGAGTTTCGTTGAAAAAGAATTGAGTTCTTCACGTAAAGTAACCAAAAAATGTTTTAATGAAATGAATTGTTTCCTTTTTTTGGACTGCAGATGTTCAAATATAAATATTATTTGCTGGATTTTTTTGAACGTGACACTTTTTATTAGTTAGTATACTCTTTAAAACTTGAAAGAAAACGTTTTACAGCTTTTGTTATATAGTATTTATTCATGTATCTGATAGTTTTGAACTACGGTTTAATGCAAAAAGTAGCGAAAATTTCTTTTTAAATATATTGAATTTTTTTTGTGAGGGTTAAAATGTGCTATTAAAACTTAACAAAATAGATGTTTGGTTGAATACAATAAGATTTTATCGAAAAAAAATTTAATTGTACACGTTAAGTAACAAAAAAATGTTGAAATAATATGATTTTTTTTCTTTTTTTGGACTGCAGTTTTTGAAATATAAATGTTATTTGCTGGATTTTATTTAATGTTACACTTTTTATTTGTTAATATGCGCTTTAAAACTAGAAAAAAAACGTTTTACAGCTATTTTTATATAGAATTTCTTCATGTATCTGCTAGTTTTGAAATACGGTTTAATTCAGAAAGTAGCAAAAATTTCTTTTTAAATATATTAACTCTTCTTTGTGAAGGTAAAAATGTGCTATTAGAAACAAGACAGAATGGATATCAGGTTTACTACAATCAAATTTAGTTGAAAAGTAATTGAATTCTCCACGGTAAGTACCCAAAAAATGCTGTAATAAAATGATTTTTTTTCTTTTTTTGTACTGCAGTTGTTGAAATATAAATGTTATTTGCTGGATTTTTTTAATGTTACACTTTTTATTTGTTAATATGCGCTTTAAAACTAGAAAAAAAACGATTTACAGCTTTTTTTATATAGAATTTCTTTATGTATCTGCTGGTTTTGAACTACGGTTTAATTCAGAAAGTAGCAAAAATTTCTTTTTAAATATATTGAATTTTTTTTGTGAAGGTAATAATGTACTATTAAAAACTTAACAGAAAAGGTGCTTGGTTAACTACAATAGAATTATATAGAAAAAAAGTTTTATTGTACACGTAAAGTAACCAAAAAATGTATAATTAAAATGATTTTTTTCCTTTTTTTGGACAGCTGTTGTTGAAATATAAATGTTCTTTGCTGGATTTTATTGAACGTAACACTTTTTATTTGTTAGAATGCGCTTTAAAACTTGAAAGAAAACGTTTTACAGCTTTTTTTATATAGCAATTCTTTATGTATCTGCTTGTTTTTACCTACGGTTTAATTTAAAAAGTAGCAAAAATTTGTTTTTTAATATATTATATCTTTTTTGTAAAGGTAAAAATGTGCTATTTGTACTAGAAAGAATGGCTGCCAGGTTTACTACTATCGAGTTTTGTTGATAAAGAAATGAATTTTTCACGTAAAGTAACCAAATAATTAGTTAATAGGATGATTTTTTTCCTTTTCTTGGACTGCAGTTGATAAAATATAAATGTTATTTGCTGGGTTTTATTGAACGCAACACTTTTTATTTGTAAGTATACGCTTTAAGACTTAAAAGAAAACGTTTTACAGATTTTGTAATTTAGCATTTCTTTATGTATCTGATAGTTTTGAACTACGGTTTAATTTAGAAAGAAACGGTAATTTTTCTTAAATATATTGAATAATTTATAGTAACGGTAAAATGTGCTATTAGTAACAAGACAAAATTTATGTCAGGTTTACTACAATCGAGTTTCGTTAAAAAAGAATTGAATTCTTCACGTTAAGTTACCAAAAAATGTTGTAATAAAATGATTTTTTTACCTTTTTTGGACTGCAGTTGTTAAAATATAAATGTTATTTGCTGGATATTATTGAACGTAACATTTTTTATTTGTTAATATGCGCTTTAAAACTGGAAAGCAAACGTTTTTCAGCTTTTATGATACAGCATATCTTTATGTATCTGCAAGTTTTGAACTATTTTTTAATTTAGAAAGTAGCAAACATTACTTTCTAAATATATTTAATCATTTTTAGCGACGGTTAAAATGTGCTACTAGAAACAAAACAGATTAAATGTCACGTTCACTACAATCGAGTTTCGTTGAAAAGGAATTGAATTCTTCACGTAAGGTAACTTAGAAATGCTGTAATAAAATGATTATTTTCCTTTTTTTGGACTGCAGTTGTTAAAATATAAATGTTATTAGCTGGATTTTATTGAACGCAACACTTTTTATTTGTAAGTATACGCTTTAAAACTTAGATGAAAACGTTTTACAGCTTTTGTTATATAGCATTTCTTTATGTATCTGATAATTCTAAACTACGGTTTAATTCAGAAAGTAGCTAAAACTTTTTTTTTAAAATATCAAATTTCTTTTGTTTATGTAAAAATGTGCTATTAGAAACTAGACATAAGTGACGTTAGGTTTACTACAATCGAGTTTCGTTGAAAAAGAACTGCGTTCTTCACTTAAAGTAACCTAAAAATGTTGTTATAAAATGACATTTTCCTTCTTTTGGACTGCAGTTTTTGAAATATAAATGTTTTTTGCTGGATTTAATTAAAAGTGACACTTTTTTTTTGTAAGTATACGCTTTAAAACTTAAAAGTAAACGTTTTACAAATTTTGTAATCTAGCATTTCTTTATGTATCAGATAGTTTGGAACTACGGTTTAATTTAGAAAGAGGCGATAATTTTTCTTACATATATTAAAAAATTTATAGTGACGGTAAAGTGTGGTATTAGTAACAAGGCAAAATATATGTCAGGTTTACTACAATCGAGTTTCGTTAAAAAGAAATGAATTTTTCAATTAATGTAACAAAAAAAGGTTGTAATAAAATGATTTTTTTCCTTTTTTTGGACTGCAGTTGTTAAAATGTTAATGGTCTTTGCTGGATTTATTTAAACGTAACACATTTTTTTTGTTAGTATGCAGTTTAAAACATGAAAGAAAACGTTTTACAGCTTTTTTTATATAGCATTTCTTTAAGTATCTGACAGTTTTGAACTACAGTTTAAATCAGAAAATAGCGAAAATTTCATTTTTAATATATTTAAACATTTTTAGCGACGGTAAAAATGTGCTACTAGAAACAAAACAATATAAATGTTAGGTTTACTACAATCGAATTTCGTTAAAAAAGAATTGAATTCTTCACGTAAAGTAACTTAAAAATGTTGTAATAGAATGATTTTTTCCCTTTTTCTGTACTGCAGTTGTAGAAATATAATAGTTATTTGCTGGATTTTATTGATTGTAACACTTTTCATTTGTTAGTATGCGCTTTAAAACTTGAAAGAAAACGTTTTACTGCTTTTTTTATACAGCATTTCTTTATGTATCAGATAGTTTTGTACTACGCTTTAATTCTGAAAGTAGCAATAATTTCTTTTAAATTAAAATTAATCTTTTTTGTAAAGGTAAAAATGTGCTACTAGAAACAGAACAGATTAATTGACAAGTTCACTACAATCGAGTTTCGTTCAAAAAGAATTGAATTCTTCACGTACGGTAACCTAGAAATGTTGTAAAAGAATGATTTTTTCCCTTTTTTGGACTGCAGTTGTTGGAATATAAACGTTATTTGCTGGATTTTAATGAACGTAACACTTTTTATTTTTTAGTATACGCTTTAAGACTTGAATTAAAACGTTTTAAAGCTTTTGTTTTATCGCATTTCTTTATGTATCTGATAGTATGGAACTACGGTTTAATTCAGAAAGTAGCCAAAACTTTTTTTTAAATATATTAAATCTTTTTTGTAAAGGTGAAAATGTGCTATTAGAAACAAAACAGAATTGATGTCAGGTTTACTACAATCGGGTTTCGTTGAAAAAGAGTAGAGTTCTTCAAGTAAAGTAACAAAAAAATGTTATAAAATAATGATTTTTTTCCTATTTTTAGACTGCAGTTGTAGAAATATAAATGTAATTCACTCGATTTTATTGATCGTAACACTTTTTGTTTGTTAGAATGCGCTTTAAAACTTGTTAGAAAACGTTTTACAGCATTTATTATACAGCATTATTTTATGTATCTGCAAGTTTTGAACTACTGTTTAATTTAGAAAGTAGCAAACATTTCTTTCTAAATATATTTAAACATTTTTAGCGACGGTTAAAATGTGCTACTAGAAACAAAACAGATTAAATGTCAGGTTCACTACAATCGAGTTTCGTTGAAAAGGAATTGAATT
>NW_014570191.1:20911-24004 GCF_001313835.1 Polistes canadensis
AAAATTTCTTTTTAAATATATTAAATCTTTTTTGTGAAGGTAAAAATGTGCTATTAGAAACAAGACAGAATGAATTTAAAGTTTACTACATTCGAGTTTCGTAGAAAAAAAAAATTGAATTTTTCACGTTAAGTTACCAAAAAATGTTGTAATAAAATGATTTTTTTCCTTTTTTTGTACAGCAGTTGTTAAAATATAATAGTTATTTGCTGGATTTTATTAATTGTAACACTTTTTATTTGTTAGTATGCGCTTTAAAACTTGAAAGAAAACGTTTTACAGCATTTATTATACAGCATTTCTTTATGTATCTGCAAGTTTTGAACTACTGTTTAATTTAAAAAGTAGCAAACATTTCTTTCTAAATATATTTAAACATTTTTTGTGAAGGTAATAATGTGCTATTAGAAACAAAACAGATTAAATGTCAGGTTCACTACAATCGAGTTTCGTTGAAAAGGAATTGAATTCTTCACGTAAGGTAACTTAGAAATGTTGTAATAAAAGGATATTTTTCCTTTTTTTGGACTGCTGTTGTTGAAATATAAATGTTCTTTGCTGGATTTTATTGAACGTAACACTTTTTATTTGCTAGAATGCGCTTTAAAACTTGAAAGAAAACGTTTTACAGCTTTTTTTATATAGCAATTCTTTATGTATCTGCTTGTTTTTAACTACGGTTTAATTTAAAAAGTAGCAAAAATTTGTTTTTTAATATATTATATCTTTTTCGTGAAGGTAAAAATGTGCTATTTGTACTAGAAAGAATGGCTGCCAGGTTTACTACTATCGAGTTTTGTTGAAAAAGAAATGAATTCTTCACGTAAAGTAACCAAATAATTAGTTAATAGGATGATTTTTTTCCTTTTCTTGGACTGCAGTTGATAAAATATAAATGTTATTTGCTGGGTTTTATTGAACGCAACACTTTTTATTTGTAAGTATACGCTTTAAGACTTAAAAGAAAACGTTTTACAGATTTTTTAATTTAGCATTTCTTTATGTATCTGATACTTTGGAACTACGGTTTAATTTAGAAAGAAGCGATAATTTTTCTTACATACATTTAAACATTTTTAGCGACGGTTAAAATGTGCTACTAGAAACAAAACAGATTAAATGTCAGGTTCAATGCAATAGAGTTTCGTTTAAAAGGAATTGAAATCTTCACGTAAGGTAACTTAGAAATTTTGTAATAAAATAATTTTTTTCCTTTTTTTAGACTGAAGTTGTTGAAATATAAATGTTATTTGCTGGATTTTATTGTACGTAACACTTTTTACTCATTAGTATAAGCTTTAAAACTTGAAAAAAAATGTTTTATGGCTTTTGTTATATAGCATTTCTTTATGTATCTAATAGTTTTGTACTACAGTTTAATTCAAAAAGTAACAAAAATTTCTTTTTAAATATATTATGTCTTTTTTGTGAAGGTAAAAATGTGCTATTAGAAACAAGCCAGAAGAGACGTTAGGTTTACTACAATAGAGATTCGTTGAAAAAGAATTAAATTGTTCACGTAATGTAACCTAGAAATGTTTTTATAGAATGATTTTTTTCCTTCTTTTGGTCTGCAGTTGTTGGAATATAAATGTTATTTGCTGGATATTATTGAACTTAACACATTTTATTTGCTGTATACGCTGTAAAACTTAAAAGAAAACGTTTTACAGCTTTTGTTATATAGCATTTTATTATGTATCTGCTAGTTTTGAACTACGGTTTAATTTAGAAAGTAACAAAAACTTCTTTTTAAATATATTAAATCTTTTTTGTGAAGGTAAAAATGTGCTATTAGAAACAAGACAGAATGAATGTCAGGCTTACTACAATCGAATTTCGTTGAAAAAAGAGTAGAGTTCTTCACGTAAAGTAACCAAAAAATGTTGTAATAAGATGATTTTTTTCCTATTTTTACACTACAGTTGTTGAAATATAAATGTTATTTGCTGGATTTTATTGATCGTAACACTTTTTATTTGTTAGTATAAGTTTTATAACTTGAAAGAAAACGTTTTACAGCTTTTGTTATATAGCATTTCTTTATGTATCTGAAAGTTTTGAACTACAGTTTAATTCAGAAAATAGCTAAAACTTTTTTTTAAAAGTATTAAATTTCTTTGTGAAGGTAAAAATGTGCTATTAGAAACAAGGCATAATGGATTTCAGGTTTACTACAATCGAGTTTCGTAGAAAAAGAATTGAATTCTTTAACTAAAGTAACCAAAAAATGTTGTATTAAAATGTTTTTTTTTCCTTTTTTTGAACTGCAGTTGTTGAAATATAAATGTTATTTGCTGGATTTTATTGAACGTAACACTTTCTTCTTAATTGTATACGCTTTAAAACTTTAAAGATAATGTTTATAGCTTTTGTTATATAGCATTTCTTTATGTATCTGCTAGTTTTGAACTACAGTCTATTTAAGCAAGTAGCAAAAATCTCTTTTTAGATATAATAAATTTTTTTAGCGACGTATAAAATTTGCTACTAGAAACAAAACAGATTAAATGTTTGATCGACTTCAATAGAGTTTCGTTAAAAAAGATTTAAATTCTTTACGGAAAGTAACCAAAAATTGTTGTAATAAAACGATTTTTTTCCTTTTTTAGGACTGCAGTTGTTTAAATATAAATGATATCAGCTAAAATTTATTAGGCATAACACTTTCTACTTAATAGTATACGTTTTAAAACTTGAAAAAAAATGTTTTATAGCTTTTGGTGTATAGCATTTCTTTATGTATCTAATAGTTTTGAACTACTTTTTAATTCAGAAAGTAGCAATAATTTCTTTTTATATATATTAAATATTTTTTGTGAAGGTAAAAATATGCTATTAAAAACATAGCAGAATAGATGTTTGGTTGACTACAATAGAGTTTTATCGAAAAAAATTTAATTGTACACGTAAAGTAACCAAACGTAGTTTTAATAAAATGATTTTTTCTCTTTCTTCGACTGCAGTTGTTGAACAGTAACTGATACCAGCTACAATTTATTGGACAATACACTTTCTACTTAATAGTATGCGTTTTAAAACTTGAAAAAAAATGTTTTATAGCTTTTGGTGTAAAGCATTTCTTTATATATC
>NW_014570191.1:26924-31450 GCF_001313835.1 Polistes canadensis
AAACTTGAAAGAAAACGTTTTTTAGCTTTTTTTATATAGCATTTCTTTATGTATCTGATAGTTTGCAACTACGGTTTAATTCAGAAATCAGTGAAAATTTTTCGTAATTATATTGAAAAATTTATAGTGACGGTAACATGTGCTATTAGTAACAAGACAGAATAGATTTCAGGTTGACTACAATCGAATTTTTAAAAAATAATTTGATTCTACCTTTGAAGTAAATTAAAAAAGTTATAATAACATTGTTTTTTCCTTTTTCTTCGATTGCAGTTGGGGAAAAGTTAATGATATCAGCTAAAATTTATGAGACATAACACTTTTTACTTATTAGTATACGCTTTGAAGCTTGAAAGAAAATGTTTTATAGCTTTTGTTATATAGCATTTCTTTAGATATCTGATAGTTTTTAACTACGATTAAATTTAGGAACTACCGAAAATTTCGTTCTTAATATATTTAAACATTTTTAGCTACGGTAAAATGTGCTATTAGTAACAAGACAGAATAGATGTCAGGTTTACTCCAATCGAATTTTGTCAAAAAAAAATTGAATTCTTAAAGTTAAGTAACCAAATAATGTTGTAATAATATGATTTTTCACCTTTTTTTCGACTATAGTTGTTAAACATAAATGTTTTTAACAGGATTTTATTGAACGTAACACTGTTCAATTGTTGTGTGCGCTTTAAAGGATGAAAAAAAAACGTTTTACAGCTTTTGTTATATAGCATTTCTTTATGTATCTGATAGTTTTGAGCTACGGTTTACTTCAGAATGTAGCAAAAATTTTTTTTGTATATGTAATATATTTTTTGTGAAGGTAAAAATGTTCTATTAGAAACAAGACAGAATGGATTTCAGGTTTACTGCAATCGAGTTTCGTTGAAAAAGAATTGAATTCTTTACGTAAAGTATCCAAAAAATGTTGTAATAAAATGATTTTTTTTCTCTATTTGGACTGCAGTTGTTGAAGTATAAATGTTATTTGCAGGATATTATTGAACGTAACACTGTTTATTTGTTAGTATGCGCTTTAAAACTTGAAAAAAAAACGTTTTACAGCTTTTGTTATATAGCATTTTTTTATGTACCTGATAGTTTCAATCTAAGGTTTAATTCGGAATGTAGCAAAAACTTCTTTCTAAATATATTTAAACATTTTTAGCGACGGTAGAAATGTGCTACTAGAAACGAAACAAAATAAATGTCAGGTTTACAATAATCGAGTCTCTTCGAAACAGAATTGAATTCTTCACGTTAAGTAACCAAAAAATGGTGTTATAAAATGATTTTTTTCCTTTTTTTGGGCTGCAGTTGTTGAAATATAAATGTTATTTGCTTGATTTTATTAAACGTAACACTTTTTATTNATAAAATGATTTTTTTCCTTTTTTTGGGCTGCAGTTGTTGAAATATAAATGTTATTTGCTTGATTTTATTAAACGTAACACTTTTTATTGCTTAGTATACGTTTTAAAACTTCAAAGAAAACGTTTTACAGCTTTTTTTATATAGCATTTCCTTATGTATCTAATAGTTTTTAACTACGATTAAATTGAGAAGAAAGCAAAAATTCCTGTTTAAATATATTAAATCTTATTTGTGAAGGTAAAAATTTTCTATTAGAAAGAAGACAGAATGGATGTCAGGTTTAGTACTATCGAGTTTCGTTGAAACTGAATTGTATACTTCACGTAAAGTAACTTAAAATTTTTGAAATAGTACGATTTTTTCCCTTCTGTTAACTGCAGTTTTTGAAATATAAATGTTATTTGCTTGATTTTATTGGACTTTAACTTCCTATTTGTTAGTTTACGCTTTAAAACTTTTATTAAAACGTTTTATAGCTTTTAAAATATAGCATTTCTTTATGTTTATGATAGCTTGCAACTATTATTTAATTTAGAAACTAGCAAAAATTTCTTTCTAAATATTTTTCAACATTTTTAGCGTCGGTAAAAATTTGCTACTAGAAACAAAACAAAATAAAGATCAGGTTTACTACAATGGAGTTTCGTTGAAAATAATTGATTTCTTCACGAAAAGTAATTAAACTAACTTGTAATAAAAAGATTTTTTTCCTCTTTTTGGACTGCAGTTGTTAAAATATAAATGTTATTTGCTGGATTTTAATGAACGTAACACTTTTTATTTGTTAGTATGCGCTTTAATACTTGAAAGATAACGTTTTACAGTTTTTGTTATATAGCATTTCTTCATGTATCTGATAGTTTTGAACTACGGTTTACTTCAGAAAGTTGCAAAAATTTCTTTTTAAATATATTAAACTTTTTTTCGGAAGGTAAAAATGTGCTATTAGTAACAAGACAGAATGGATGTCAGGTTTACTACAATAGAGTTTCGTAGAAAAAGAATTGAGTTTTTCACGTTAAGTTACCAAAAAATGTTGTAATAGAATGATTTTTTTCCTTTTTTTGGACTGCAGTTGTTAAAATATAAATGTTTATTGCTGGATTTTATTGAACGTAACACTTTTTATTTGTTAGTATACGCTTTAAAACTTAATAGAAAACGCTTTACAGCTTTTGTTATATAGCATTTCTTTATTTATCTGTTAGTTTTGAACTACGGTTTAACTCAAGAAGTAACAAAAATTTCTTTTTTAATATATTATGTCTTTTTTGTAAAGGTAAAAATGTGCTATTAGAAACTAGACAGAATGGACGTCAGACTTACTACAATCGAGTTTCGCTGAAAAAGAATTGCGTTCTTTACTTAAAGTAACCTAAAAATGTTGTTATAAAATTATTTTTTTCCTTATTTTAGACTGCAGTTGTTGAAATCTAAATGTTATTTGCTAAGTCTTATTGAACGTAACACTTTTTATTTGTTAGTATACGCTTCAAAACTTGAAAGTAAACGTTTTGCAGCTTTTGTTATATAGCATTTCCTTAAGTATTTGCTAGTTTTGAACTACGGTTTAACTCAAAAAGTAACAAAAATTTCTTTTTTAATATAATATATCTTTTTTTTGAAGGAAAAAATGTGCTATTAGTACAAGACAAAATGGATGTCAGGTTTACTACTATCGAGTTTTGTTGAAAAAGAAATAAATTTTTCACGTAAAGTAAACAAATAACTGATTAGTACGATGATTTTTTTTCTTTCTTTGGACTGCAGTTGTTAAAATATAAATGTTATTTGCTGGATTTTATTGAACGCAACACATTTTATTTGTAAGTATACGCATTAAAACTTAAAAGAAAACGTTTTACAGATTTTATAATTTAGCATTACTTTATGTACCTTATAGTTTGGAACTACGGTTTAATTTAGAAAGAAGTGATAATTTTTTTTACATACATGGAAAAATTTATAGTGACGGTAAAATGTGCTATTAGTAAAAAGACAAAATATATGTCAGGTTTACTACAATCGAGTTTCGTTAAAAAAGAATTGAATTCTTCACGTTACGTAACCAAAAAATGTTGTAATAAAATGATTTTTTTTATTTTTTTTTGACTTCAGTTTTTGAAATATAAATGGTATTTGCTATATTTTATTAAACGCAACACTTTTTATTTTTTAGTATACGCTTAAAAACTGGAAAGAAAACGTTTTACATCTTTTGTTATATAGCATTTCTTTATGTATCTGATAGTTTTGAACGACGGTTTAATTCAAAAAGTAGCGAAAATTTCTTTTTAAATATATTAAATCTTTTTTGTGAAGGTAAAATGTGCTATTTGTGATAAGACAAAATAAATGTCAGGTTGACTACAATCGAGTTTCGTAGAAAAAGAATTGCGTTCTTTACTTAAAGTAACCTAAAAATGTTGTTATAAAATTATTTTTTTCCTTTTTTTGGACTGCAGTTGTTGAAATATAAATGTTATTTGCACTATTTTATTGATCGTAACACTTTTTATTTGTTAGTATACGTTTTATAACTTGTATGAAAATGTTTTAAAGCTTTTGTTATATAGCATTTCTTTATGTATCTGATAGTATTGAAATACAATTTACTTCAGAAAGTAGCTCAAACTTTTTTTTATAAATGGTAAATTTTTTTTGTGAAGGTTGAAATGTGCTATGAGAAACAAGACAGAATGGACGTCAGGTTTACTACAATGGAGTTTCGTTGAAAAAGAAATGAATTTTTCAAGTAAAGTAACAAAAAAAGGTTGTAATAAAATAATTTTTTTCCTTTTTTTGGACTGCAGTTGTTAAAATGTAAATGTTATTTGCTGGATTTTATTAAATGTAACACATTTTATTTGTTAATATACGTTTTGTAACTTGTATGAAAACGTTTTAAAGCTTTTGTTATATAGCATTTCTTTATGTATCTGATAGTTTTGGACTACGGTTTAATTTAAAAAGTAACTAAAACTTTTTTTTTAAAATATTATATCTTTTTTGTGAAGGAAAAAATGTGCTATTAGTACAAGACAGAATGGATGTCAGGTTTACTACTATCGAGTTTTGTTGAAAAGGAAATGAACTCTACACGTAAAGTAACAAAATTATTGGTTAATAGGATGATTTTTGTCCTTTTTTTG
>NW_014570192.1:0-15843 GCF_001313835.1 Polistes canadensis
AAAGGGACTAGGGAGCGGGCAGAGGAGTTAGGAACAAAGGAGAGCGGATGGAGAGAAAAAAAGACACATGTACCCGTTGGAAAGATTTGTTATTCCAACGTTGTTAAAATATATCGTTGTTATTTGTTACACGAGTGATATTAATTCTTGTTATCCGCCTACGTAAAACCTATAATTTCCCTATGCTATTATTTGGTTAATAGAGCACGCCACACGCTGTCCCTTATACACCATTCTTACATGGACTAGAGAGGGAAGACTTACATGTATGCGTCGGACAATAGTACGCCTATACGTGCTCGTATGCTACAGCACATACACTGAGCCTAGCAATATGCAATGTACATAACTCAACAGTGCTAATGAAAAAAAATTTTGAAATGTTGGCGTTGAGCGTTAAGGCATATACTTACGAATTAAAATTATAAGACCTAACGGAAAAAGATGATATCATTGATAACCCGACCTCAGCAGTTTTAGAAAGAAAAAAAATCGTTAAATATTAACTATTTTTGCTTACTATCTGTGTAGAATTTAATTCTTCTTCATCGAAAATCGATCGTTGTTAACCCAAAATCTAATCTGTTTAGTTTCTAATTGCACATTTTTTTACCGTAAATGACAATTTCTCAAAACATTTAAAAGAATTTTTAGCTGCCTTACGGACCTGTACGTAGTTGCAAACTATAGGATCTCTGAAGAAGAGTTAATCAGGAGAAGTTTTAAAACGTTAGCGTTTAAGCCATGAAGAGTTTACACACGAATAGGAATTATAAGACAGAAAAAAAGAGTTGTTATAGTTGATGGTCCGACTTTAGACAGTCCCAGAAAGAGAAAAAATCGCTCAATTTTAATTATTTTTGTTTACTTTACGTGCAGAACTCAATTCTTTTACGACAAAAAAAAGATCGTTGATAATCCGAGTTTCAATCTGTTTAGTGTCTAAAATAACTTTTTTCACTGTCCTTGAACATTTGTGTATATATTTGAAAGAATTTTTAGCTGCTTTTCGGACCTGTTCGTATTGGAATAGTATAATATCTCTAAAGAAGTGCAAATAAAGAAAGTTTTTAAACTTTTTTGTTTAAGCCTTAAAGCGTAAACTTCTTTATATGAATTTTAAGACCTAAAAAAATGTGGATATCGTTGATGGTATGACCACAGCAGTCCTAAAAAATACAAAATCGTCCAATTTCTACTATTTTTGTTTACATTACGTGTAGAATTCAATTTCATTTCGACTGATAACGATCATTGTTAACACAAAATTAAATTTGTTTAGTGTCTCATAGTTCGTCTTTCACCGTCTAAAAACATTTCCATATCGAATTGCATATATTTTTATTCTTGCTTCCGGATCTGTTCGTAGTAGCAAATTATTAGATCTTTAAAAAAATGTTGTTTAATGCTAAGTTTTCAAACGCTTACGTAAAAGCTTCACAGTGTATACCTACGAATATAAATTTCAATAACAAAAAAATGTTACGATTCTTTGATGGTCTGACAATAACAGTCCTTAATAGATAAAAATCGTTGAGTTTCTACTAGTTTAATGACTTTGTTGTTAGAAATTATTTCTTTTTCAACGAAAAACGATCGTTTTTAACAATAATCCTACTATGTGCGGTCAAATGACCGTTTTGGAAATTGCAATTAGAATTTTTTGTATACATCGTTACTTTATCATAATGTAGCTTCTTGATTTTTCCTATAATAAACATACAGCTGATTTTCAAATATTTCTAACTTATTTTATTTTTTTTTTTTTTTGAAAAAAATCAATAGCTTGTCTTGACTATCACGAGCGTTTGTTTGACCGTTGGAAAAATTTATGTTCTTTAAGACTATATTTTTCGGTAAGCGCTTTCCTGAAATTTTTTTACGAGTTACTAATCTAATTGTAGATTTAGAATGTGGACAATCGAGCGATTAGAGTAAATTATAGTATGAGTAACTGACAAAATAGCTATTCTGCAAAGTCAAGGAATAGCGATTAAAATACCGTACGCGCGATAGCCTGGTAGCTATCGATAATCTAATTGTTTTTATCGAAGGAGTGAAACCCTATGCTCCTAAAATAATATTCTTTATTTTTTGTAAAACCTTTTCTCTTGTATTAAAAGTTTTAAAGTTAAAAAAATGCAGTTGCAGTTGCAGTTGCACTAGCACTTGAAGTTACACAGGAAAAAGATAGAATTTAATAAAAATGCAATTGCGGAACCAGTAACCTTTGCAGGTGAAGTTGCAGTTTTAGTAGCCTTTGCTATTAAAAAGTTACAAAAATATAAAGATAAAAGAAATGCAGTTGCACTTGCAGTTGCATGTGCGAATGCACATAATATTAATAAAAAAAAAAAAATAAAATTTAAAAAAAATGCAGTTGCAGTTTTGGTAGCATGTAAAGTTAAATTTACAGTTGCGTGTGCAGTTGCTGAGTCAATTGCATAACTAATTGCAGTTGCAGTTTTATTTCTATTTAAAGTTTAAGTAATAAAAAAATATGCAGTTGCAATCACAGCTGCAGTTGCATCTGCATGTGCAGTTCCAGTGGCAGTTGCAGTCGCAGTCGCCGTTGCTGTTACAGTCGCAGTAGCAATTGCATTTCCATCTGCAGTTGCAGTAGCAGTTGCACTTGCAGTTAAAACGAAAAAAAAATTATTTTTAATGCAATTGCAGTTACTGGAGCCTGTACAGGCGAAGTTACAGCAGCAATTCAATGTACAATTGCATGATGAGTGGCAGTTGCTGTTGAATTTGCAGTTGCAGTAGCATGTGAAGTTATAGTTTCAGTTGCATGTGCAGTTGCAGTTGCAGTTAAATTTAGAGTTGCAATAACATTTGCAGTTGCAGTTGCATCAGCATGTGCTGTTGCATTAGCAGTTGCATTTGCATACTCTTTTTAAGTGTAAAAAAAATATAGTATTTGGAAATAAAATTCAGTTGCAGTTTCAATAGCATGTTCAGTAGCAGTTGCAGTTGAAGTTTCATTTGCTATTAAAAATTAATTAAAAAGAAAAAATAATAAGAAATGCAGTTACAGTTCTATTATCATGTGAAGATGCAGATTTATTTTCAGTTGCACTTGCAGTTGCATGTGCAGTTTCAGGTTCAGTTTAGATAGCAGTTGCAGTGGCGCGCACAGTTACAATTGCAGTTGCAGAAGCCTTTGCAAGTGCAGTTACTGTAACAGGTAAATGTGTAGTTACATGTGCAATTGCAGTGTCAGTTGCATTGGCAGTTGCAGTATAAGTTGCATTGGCAGTTGCAGTGTCAGTTGCATTCATAGTTACAGTAGCAGGTGCAGTTGCAGTAGCATATACAGTTGCATATGCACTTACAATTGCAGTTGCATGTTTCGTTGCTATAGCCTTTGCAGTTTCTTTTGCTATTTAAAAGTAAAAATTAGAAAAATTAAAAAGAAATGCAGATACAGCTTCATTTGCATTTAAAGATGCAGTTTTAGTTGCAGTTGCACTTGCAGTTATATGTCCATGTGCAGTTGCAGTTGCAGTTTTACTTACAGTTTAAACGTAAAAAATTTATAAATATAAAAAATTCAGATACAGTTGCATTAGCATTTGCAAGTGTATGTGCTGTTCAGTTGCAGTTAAATTTGCAGTTGCAGTAGCATGTGCAGATAAAGTAGCATCAATATGTGCTGTTGCAATAACTGTTTCAGTTGCATTTGTTTTTAAAGAGTAAAAAAAATGTAATATTTAAAAAAAAATCTTGTTACAGTTGCAATTGCATGTGCTGTTGCAGTTGCAGTTGCAGTTAAAATGCAAGAAAAATTTATAATTTAAATAAAATTTAGTGGCAGTCGCAGTTGCATTGCATTCGCATGTTCAAGTGCAGTTGCAGTTGCAGTAGCATATGCAGGTCTAGTTTCAGTTGCAATTCTAATTAAAAAGTTTAAAAAAATGCAGTGGCAGTGGCATTTGCATCTGCAGTTGCAGTTGCAGTGAAACTTGCAGTTTAACAGGAAAACAATAGAATTTAATAAAAGTGAAATTGCAGAACCAGTAGCCTTTGCAGGTTAAGTTTCAGTTTCAGTAGCCTTTGCTAATAAAAAGTTACAAAAATATAAAGATAAAAGAAATGCAGTTGCACTTGCAGTTGCATGTTCAGATGCATTTCAGTTGCAGTTGCATTTGCTTTTGAGAAATAAAAAAATAATAAATGTAGGATTTTTAATGGGAAAAACAGTTTTATTCTAATCTCTATTACAAAACGCAGAACCTCTCTCTTACATCGCTCAACACTCACTGCCTTTTGTCGCTCGTGCATTCATTCGTCGCATCCAAACCGTCATTTATTTCGTCCGTTGTAGCCGGTTACTCAAAATCTAACAAATTCCTATCGCCTTATGCTAACAAACCAGCGTCATTGTCGACAGACCTAAAAGATAAGACGGCGACGCTTACCGTCTCTTACATAAATTTTTGGAAAAATGCAGTTGCAGTTTCTGAAGCATGTAAAGTTAAATTTACAGTTGCGTGTGCAGTTGCAGTTTCTGAAGCATGTAAAGTTAAATTTACAGTTGCGTGTGCAGTTGCAGAGTCCATTGAATTAGCAGTTGCAGTTGCAGTTTCATTTCTATTTGAAGTTAAAGATGCAGTCTCACTCTCATGTAAAACGTGAAAAAAAAGTAAATAAAAAAAAATGCAGATGCAGTTGCAGTTGCATATTCAATGGCAGGTGTAGTTGCAATTGCATTTGCGTTTGCTGTGGGAAAGCTAGTAAAGTAAATAAAAAAAAATACAGTTGCAGTTGCAGTCGCAGGGGCAGTGGCATTTCTATTTGCAGTTGAAGTAGCAGTGGCACTTGCAGTTAAAACGTGAAAAAAATAACTTTTTTTTAATGCAATTGCAGTTGCAGTAGCATGTGCAGTTGCAGTTTGGTCAGAATGTCCAATTCTAGTTGCATGTGCCGTTGCAGTGAAAATTGCATTGGCATTTAAAATGCTAAAAATGTATGTATTAAGAAAAAATGCTGTTGCATTTGCATTTGCAGTTAAAAAGCTAGAATAATATACATTAGAAAAAAAATGCAGTTGCAGTAACTGTTGCAGTTGTAGTTGCATGTGGGGTTTTAATAGCAGTTGCAGTTGCATTTTTTAAAAAAGTAAAAAGAATATAACATACAAAAAGAATGCAGTATCAGTTTCAGTAGCATGTGAAGTTGCATTTGCAGTTGCATGTGCTGTTGCTGTGTTAGTTTCCTTTGCTGTAGCAGTTGCAGTCGCATTTGCACGTACAGCTGCAAATGAAGTTAAAATTGCAGTGGAAGTAACATGTGCATATGCAGTTGCATTTGATGTCAAAACTTGAAAAAAATGCAATTGCAGTTGCAGTAGCCTGTGCAAGTGCATTTCCAGTTGCATCAGCATCTGCATATTTAAATGCAGTTAAACTTGCAGTAGCAGTAGCCTGTGCAGGTGCAGTTGCAGCTACAGTTGCAGTTGCAGTAGCCTTAGCAGGTGCCCTCCCAGTTGGCAGGGGGTAATAGAGTTCTCCCACAGTATTCCCTGCTTGTCGTAAGAGGCGACTACAAGGTAAGGTATGTTTGGAGTGTGAATAATCTCGTATAGCTATTCCTATCTTTAGCGCTTTCTGTCCCATCTTTCTCTATTCTTTCTTTTCTCGGACTTCCTTCCTTTCCGCTGGGGCACTGTACCCCATATTTACAGATAATCAGATACGAAGAGTACAACTTCAGCGAAAAATCGGTGTGGGAGGGATACCCACACCACGGCGGTGTTTGGTGATGGTAGGACAGGCCACCCTCCGTCGACATCAGACGACTGTCAAGAGTCAGGAGTAGGCAACCCGGCCCTGGCTCTGGTCAATGCACCGGGAAGTTGTTCCCAGGTAGGCAACCTGGCTTGTAGACGAATTAATGCTGCAGGAAGGATGGACGGACTGGAGGAATGGCAACGAGCTGCTAGAGCTGTCAAGGCTCTAAGGATATCTGGCTCCTGCTCACCATTTTCGACGAGGAGCGGAAAAAGGGTAAGGCCGAGGGTTGAGTCTTCGGAGAAAGAAGAAGACTGCATGATCGTCGAAACGGACCCACCGAGGAAGGAGTTTGTCATCCCTGGGAAGGAAGCAGGAAGCAGCTCCTCATCATCATCCTTGAAGTCTGGGAAGCTAACTGTCAAGCTGAGGGAGCTTTTGATGGGAGTGGAAGCGGAGCGGGCGCGGTCCTCTAACCTGAAGGAGGAAGTGTCTGGCCGCATAAAAAGAAACATTATAGGGGCCTTGAGGATAGCGGATGAGATAGACGCCCGGTTAGGGAGACTCTCGGGCGCGTCCTCCTCTAACACGGAGACGGTGAGTCAGCTGAGGGCCGAAGTGAGCATGATGTAGGCCCAGAAGAAGAGCATAGAAGAGAAATATGAAAAGCTCAGGAGGGAGCTTAAAAAGAAGGAGGCCACCATTGCCAGTGTTCAGGGTGAGGTTATGGCCTTGAGCCAAAAGAGAGCAGGAAGACAGCGGCCATCGACGAGAAGCTGGATGCCGCCAGATCCAGCTCGAACACGGAAATTAGCAGCGTAATTGCGGTGCTGAGAGAGCTGACCAAGGGAATGGAGGTGATACAGTAGTCCAATAGGGAGTTGTAGAGTGCTGTACGCGCCTTGGACAACCCTGGCCGGCGGCCTGAAGAGAAGACTGCACTGAAGACAACCGCCGGGGGGAGTGCTGGAACATCCTCCACCCAACATTGCACGCATGCCTGACCAGCATGTTCCGACCTCGGTCCCCCCAGCTTCTAGGGACGGGTTCGTAAAGGTTGTTGGTCGGAAGAAGAGGCGATTGCAGTTCTGGACAGCGGCGGCGCAACAGACCCTGGGCAACTTGGATGGAACCAACGGATACGGCCGAGGACAATAGAATGGGCAAGAAGAAACCCAGGAAGAAAACGCGGAAGAGGAACCGCAAGGGGAGGGTCAGAGAGACTGCGGCGGTCTTTCTTGTATGCAAGGAGGCAGCCACCTACCGGGATGCTCTCGTCAAAGCGAGGGAGTGCATCAATCTAAAGGAGCTGGGCCTGGAAACGATGACTGTCCGAAAGGGGACTCACTGGAACCTTTATCTGGAGCATCAAGAGCAAGGAGGCGGCCGCCAAAGCGGACCAGGTTGCCAAGGCTCCTAAAAAAACGGTTCTAGACGCGAAGGTCTCCAAGCTGCAAACGATGGGGACAGTTAAACTTGTGGGGATGGATCCGGGACTAAATTGTTAGGAATACCCAATTGGAACTGAAGGGGGCGTAAACCCTAACCACATCGGGGTTGGAGAGATAAGGGCCGGGAGGGGACAACTAGGGGAGACTGTTTTCACTACTCCGCTGGCGACGATTCAGACGGCCCTGAATAAGGGTAGGATCAGCTTCATCTGGTGCACGGCTAGGGTCGTCAACCTCTGGCAGCGACCGCTACAGTGCCACTGTTGCCTGGCCAGGGGACATGTCGCAGCAGGATGCCCGAGTGCGGTTGACAGGGCAAGCCTGTGTTATAGGTGTGGGCGACCAGACCATGTTGCCAAGAACTGCGTCAGGGTTCCAATCGGGTTGGCCGCCCCACGTGCGTTCGACCGCAAAGGGTCGAGCGTTATCGACCTTACGCGGGGTTCACCAGCTGCTAGTGTCTGCTTAACGGAATAGAGAGTAGATGAGGCAGAGTCCCTTTCGTACCGTTGTTATGTCCTATTTAAATACAGGCATGAGGCTACAGATGTCCGAAGTTTACGCTCACAGTATAAGACTTTCCCTCGGTGAAATTTGAGGGCCGTTGGCAATGACGTTCTTGCTGCTGCTCTCATATCGGGGAACGCTGATTGTTTCTGAGTGCTAGTGAAGTAAGTGCGCGAAACATTAAAGGGTGCCTGTGACATGGCTATGCCGAAAATAATCGGCAAGAAGGACGGAAGAAGGAAGGTGTCCTGGTGGTCGCAAGAACTGACAGCTCCCAGGGCGGCGACTACTGCGGCAAAAAGACGCTACTTGAGGTCCAGACGCAGAGGGAACCAAGAAAGGATGGAGCTCTGCCTGGATGCCTTGAGGACTGCGAGAAAGAATCTGAAACGGGCCATCAAGAAGGCCAAGAATCCCAAGCGGGATTTCCTGGCTACGCTAGAGTCGGATCCGTAGGGCAGACCCTACCGACTTGTTATGGGAAAGCTGAGGCCGTACGCGGCACCGGTTACCGAGGTACTGGAACCGGACGTGCTTTGCCGTGTGTTGGGGGTTCTCTTCCCTCTGGTGGACCGGGACGGTTCAGCAGGAGGGTAAGGTATGCAAATGGACGGGGCTGCAGTTACGACAGGAGAAGTGCTTGCTGCAGCCAAGAAGATCAACGCTGGAAAAGCTCCGGGGCCGGACGGCGTCCCGGGCGCGTTAGTGAGGATGGCGGCTGCACACTGTGGGCGTGGCCTGGCGGAACTGTTTACGGAGTGTATGAGGATCAGCAGCTTCCCAAGGGCCTGGAAGAGGGCTAGGCTGGTCCTCATCAAGAAGAAACAAGAAGCAAGGCCGGACTTGCCTGGTTCATACAGGCCGATTTGTCTGCTCGACGAGGTGGGCAGACCATCGTCTTTAGAATTAACAAGTGCCTGAAGGGAGGGGGTCTACTCTCGCCGGCTCAACACGGCTTTCGGGTTGGTCGCTCGACAGTGGGCGACATCTTGGTTGTTAGAGACATCAGTCAGGACTGTGTGGACGGTGAGCGAGTTGGGATTCTTGTGTCATTGGACAAAAGCCACGCGTTCAACTCGCTTCCGTGGGTCACCATATTTAGGGCGTTTGAAGACAAGGGCCTCCCTACGTATATGGTGAACTACATAAAAAGTCTTTGGTGTTTGTGGGAAGACCGGGTCGGGTAATTGAACGGCGAGTGACGTGTGGGGTGCCGCAGGGGTCAGTGCTGGGACCGACACTGTGAAACATCGCATAGGACAGTGTCCTCCGTGTCGCGCTTCCGGCGGGCTCCTGTGTTGTCCGTTACGCAGATGACGCCTTTTGGCGGTAAGGCGGGACCTGTTTCGAGCGATTGCGAATGCAGAGCGAGACCTCGAAGTGCTTGTGGGTGCGATTGAGGGGCTTGGCCTCAAGGTAGCGCCGCACAAAACGGAAGCAATGGCCTTCCCTGCCTCGGCCCTCTGCAGACGCAAGAGTGCCCAGCCCCCTAGCATTAGGATTAGCGGGTCTCGTGTTAGCCTGAAACCCAGTGTCAAATATTTGGGAGTAGTGTTAGACTCTGGCCTAACGTTAAGGCCCTACTTTAAGGCCTTGACCCCTCAGGCGGAGGGGATCCATCGGTCATTTGGGAGGCTCCTTCCGAACCTCCATGGACCGAGGGAAAAGAAGCGGCGCTTCTACAGCAGCGTGATCCACTCGGTTCTTCTTTATGGAGCTCCGGTGTAGTGGCGCGCTGTTGTCGAGGATTCCAGAATAAAGCGGAGTGCGCGTGCCTTCCAAAGGAAGATGGCGATCAGGGTGTGCTGTGCTTACAGAGCGGCTTACTTTCATGCGGCAATGATAGTTGCGGGGGTCATTCCCCTTGATCATCTTGCGCCACGGCTGGCGGAGGCTTATGCGGCCCTTAGGGGTGCAGAAGGACCAGTCCTTCCGGGCATCACGGCGGCGTTTGGTTTCTTCGCGAGATGGGGTGCGGTTGTTGCATGGAGGGAAGAGAAGTTAGGTCTGGTTTGTGTTCCTGGGGAGACGGGGGTTCGCGTGAGGGCAGCCATTGCTGATAAGTTGGTTGAGTGGGCTGAGAGGCTGTTCTCTATCGGCACGACCTTTCACACCACTCAGCTGATGACCGGTCATGGCTGTTTTCCGGCGTACCTATATAGAATATGTAGAGCTGCATCTCCGCGATGTTTTTATTGCGGGGTTGATGAGGACGACGCAGATCACACCCTGATCGTCTGCTGTGAGTGGACGGGTGAGAGGAATGCTCTGGTTTGGAAGTTAGGGAGAGTGCCGCTCTCCCATCCCGGCATAGTCAGAGCATCGCTGAATTTCGCATTCCAGACATTTGCGAAACTGGTGATGAGAAAAAAGGAAAAAGATGAGAGGGACAGAGAATGGATGAATGTGAGAAGGATGCGTGCGGGGCCGCAGAGGGGTTTTGTACCTAGGCAGCCACCTCGAGCGAGACTTCGGGTGGCCTAGGCGGCGAATGGCCGAGTCCTGTGCGCCGCTTTCCCCCCTTATAGAGTGAATAAAAGCATGGGTGGATAAGCCTAGCCTGCACGTCATAGGACCGATGGCTGGGCCTAGTATTGATATGGTTTTGGTTAAGCTGCGCCTCCAAGAGGGATAAAACCCAACTGTCAAGTGCGCCTCAGTATACGTGGCGTCAGCGTCTCCAGAGGGAATGTCCCTGTTGAGTGCGATCTGATGCAGGAGTGATGTGTGAGAGTGAGTGTCGAGAGCATGGCGAATTCCGGCCAGGCTGGTTAGGGGAGGAGGCATCTGGTATGGTATGCACGAACCGTGTGTTGCGCCCGCCTCCTTCTTTGCATGGTATTACTGGATTCAGGTGGGTTTTTTAACCGGTAAAAATCTGACACTCCCCTGGGTACCGGGCCCAGGGCGCCTTTGGCAGGTTTTTCCCCCTAACGAAAAAAAAAAAAAAAAAGAAGCCTTGGCAGGTGCAGTTGCAGTTGCAGTTGCATGTTCAATCCAAAATGCAGTAGCAGTTAAATGTGCTGTAGCATGTGAAGTTTCAGTTGCAGTTGCAGTAGCCTGTGCAGGTACAGTTGCATATGCAGTTGCAGTTGCAGTAACAGCTACACTTAGGGTAGCATGTGCAGATGCAATTGTATTTGCAGTTCCATTTAATGACAAAATTTTAAAAAAATATAAATTAAAAAAATTGCAATTGCAGTGGCAGTAGCCTGTGCAGGTGCATTTGCAACTGCATCAGCATGTGCAGTTACAGCTGCAGTTGAACTTGCAGTTACAATAGCCTGTGCAGGTTGAGTTGCAGTTGCAGTTGCAGTTGCTTTTGCTAATAATATGTTAAAAAAATTTAAAATAACAAAGAATGCGGTTGCAGTATCAGTAGCATGTATAGTTGCTGTAGCTTGTAAAGTAGCAGTTGCAGTTGTATTTGCAGTTTGTGTGCAAATTGCAGTTAAAGTTAAAGTTTCAGTTGCAGTGACATGTGCAGCTACATTTGCAATTACATGTGCCCTTGCCACAGCAGTTACATATGGATTTGCTTTTAAAATGTAAAAAAAAATATAAAATTTAAAAAGAATACAGTTGCAGTTTCAGTAGCATGTGAAGTTGCATTTGCCGTTGTACGGGCTGTTGAGTTGTCAGGTGTCTTAGCATTGACATGTGCAGTTGCAGTTGCAGTTGCATTTGTTTTTTAAAGTAAACAAAATAAAAAATAAAATAAAATATGCATTTTCAGTGGCAACAGCTTGTGCAGTAGTAGTTGCAGTTGTATTTGCTGGTTTAGTTGCAATTGTAGTGAAATGTTTAGTTTCAGTGTCAGTGGAATTTGCTGTTAAAAAGTAAAAAAAATATAAAAAAAATATAAGTTCTTTTACATTTGCAGCTGCATGTGCAGTTGCAGATGAAGTTGCAGATGAAGTTGCATTTGCAGAAAAAACGTAAAAAAATTAAAAGTTAAAAATAAATACAATAGCAGTTGCTGTGGCCTTTGAGGGGTCAGTGTCTGTTTTAGTTGCATTTGCAGTTGCAATTGATTATGCTGTTCTAGTTGCCGTTGAATTTGCAGTAACAGTAGCATGGGCAGATACAGTTGTAGTTTAATGTGTTGTTGCCATAACAATTAGCAGTTGCATTTGCTCTTAAAAAAAATTCAATAAAAAATTTAAAAGAATGTAGTTGCAGTTTTAGTAGCATCTGAAAATTCTTTTGCAGTTGTATGTCTAGTTACCGCTTCAGTTGCCCATGCAGTTTCTGTTGCAGTTAAATTTGCATGTGCAGTTGCAGTACAAGAAACATTTGCAGTGGCATGTGCAGTTACAGTGGCAGTTGAAGATGCAATTGCAGTAGCATGTGCACCTACAGTTGTAGTTGCATTTGCCGTTGCAATAATAGTTAGTGGTTGCATTTGCATTTAAAAAATAAAACAAACAAAAATTCAAAAGAATGCAGTAGCAGTTTTAGTAGCATATGCAGGTTTAGTAGCAGTAGCAGTTTAAATGTAAAAAAAATATAAATTAATAATAATGCTACTGCACAAGCTACAGGAACTGCAATAGCAACTAAAACTACATTTTTTTTACAAAAGATATTTTTCTAGCTTTTTAACTGCAAATGCAGCTCAATCTGCAACTGCACCTGCAACTGCAAATGTAAAAATACTTACATTTTTTTTAATTTTTTTTTTACTATTTTAAAGCAAATTCCACTTATACTGCAACTAAATATTTCACTGCCATTAAAACTAAACCAGCAAATAGAACTACAACTACTACTGCACAAGCTATTGCCACTAAAACCGCTTTTTTTTTTATTCTATATTTTGTTTACCTTTAACAACAAATGCAAATGCAACTGCAACTGCACATGCAAATGCAAAGGCACGTGAACACTAAACAGCACATATAACTGCAAATGCAACTTCACATGCAATTGAAACTGCAACTGCATTTCTTTTGAATTTTATATTTTTTTACATTTTAAAAGCAAATGCAAATGTAACTGATGTTGCAAGGGCACATGCAACTGCAAATGTAGCTGCACATGTCACTGCCACTAAAACTTTATTTTTAACTGCAACTTACACACAAACTGAAAATACAACAGCAACTACTACTTTACAAGCTACAGCAACTGCCTTTTGCAATGATACTGCAACTGCATTCTTTGTTATTTTAAATTTCTTAAACATATTATTAGCAAAGACAACTGCAACTGCAACTGCAACTGCACCTGCACAGGCTACTGCCACTGCAAATTAAACTGCAACTGCAACTGAACAGGCAAATGCACATTTACCTGCTACTACAACTGCATCTAAAAAGGCAACTGCAACTGTAATTGCAATATTATTTATTTATATTTTTTTAACGTTTTACCTGCAAGTGCTAACAAAAATGGAATTACACATGTTAATGAAACTGCAATAGAACATGCAACGTTCACTGCAAGTTCAACTGCAGCTGCAACTGCACATGCTGATGCAACTGCACATGCTACTGCCACTGCAAATAAAACTGCCACTGCAACTGCACAAGCCACTGCAATTTCACATGCTACTTAAACCGTAACTGCATTCTTTTTAAAGTTTATATTTTTTATACTTTTTACAGAAAAAGAAAATGTAACTGCTAATGCAACTACACATTCAACTGCAAATGCGACTGCAACGGCATATGCTCGTAACTGCAATTGTATTTTTTTAATTTTTTTTTCCACGTTATAACTGCTAGTGCAACTGCAACTGCGACTGCCCATGCAGCTGCAACTGCAATTAAAAATGTAACTGCTACTGCAGATGCAAATGCAACTGCGACTGCGACTGAAACTGCAACTGTAACTACGACTGCAACTGCACATGCAACTGTAAATATTTATTCTACATGCTATTGTAGCTGCAACTGCCAGCTTTTTGATTTGTATATTTATATTATTTTTAAAATCCAAAACAACTGTAACCGCTGTTGCAACAGCACATGTAACAACAACTGTAACTAGTCAAGCCACTGCCTATGCAAGGTCAACTGGCTCTGCCACTGCATATGCACATGCTATTAAAACTGCTACTGCATTTTTTTTTAATTTTACATTTTTTTACTTTTAAATAAAAAAAGAACTGCCAATGCAACTAGAACTGCACATGAAAAAGAAAGTCTAACTGCATTTCTATTATTTTTAAATTTTTTTAAATTTTTAATAGCAAATGCAACGGACACTGCAATTGCTACTTCACATGCTATTAAGACTGCAACTGAATTCTTTTTTAACATTATATTTTCTTTACTCTTCAAAAGAAGATGCAACTAAAACTGCTGTAGCAATAGCACATGCTGATTAAACTGCAACTGCACATACAACTGAAATTGCAAATTTAACTGCAACTGCAACTGCACATGTTGATGTAACTGCCACTATACATGATAATGCCACTAAAAATTCAACAGCAACTGCAAATCATCATGCAATTGTACATTGAATTGTTACTGCATCTGCGCCTGTACAGACTCCTGTAACTGCATTGCGATTTAAGAAAATTTTTTTTTTAACATTTTAACTGCAAGTGAAACTGCATCTTTAACTTCAAATGAAAATAAAACTGCAACGACAACTGGTAATGCAATTCACGCAGCAACTGCACACGCAACTGTAAATTTAACTTTAAATGCTACAGAAGCTGTAACTGCATTCTTCCACAATATTAAATTTTTTAAATTTCTTAAAAGCAAATGCAACTGCAACTGCAATTGCATCTGCTATGGCACATGGAACTGCAACTGTAACTGCACATGCAACTGCAACTAGAACTTAAACTACAACTGCAAAAGGCACTGCTAGTGAAACTACCACTGAAACTGCACATGCAAATGCAACTGCTCCTGCGACTGCAACTGCATTTTTTTTAATATATATTATTCTAGCTTTATAACTGCAAATGCGTTTCAAACTGAAGCGGCACATGCAGCTAGAACTCTAATTGCACATGATACTGCAACTGCAACTGCAACTGCATTTACTAATGCATTTGAAACTGCAACTGCAAAAGCAACTGATACAGACACTGCACATACAACTGCAACTGCATCTTTTCTTGCTATTAAAACTGCCACTGCATTTTTTTTTTATATCATATTTTTCATACTTTTTAAAAGAAAATACATCTGCCACTGCTATTGCAACAGAACATGCAACTGCAACTGCAACTGCACATAACACTACAACTACTACAGACATGCAACTGACAACTAGAACTAAACAGGCAACTGCAAGTGCAACTGCAACTGCAACAGAAAATGCAAATGTAACTGCTACTGCGACTGCAAATGCTTTTTTTTCTAATATATATTTTTCCAGCTTTTTAACTGCATATGCATTTAAAACAGCAACAACACATGCAGTGGAACCTGCAATTAAAACGTGAAATGAATATAGTTTAAAAGAAAATGCAATTGCAGATGCCGCTTCCTTTGCCAGTGCAGTTGCAGTAGCAGTTGAATATGCACCCCCCAGTGGGCAGGGGGTAGTAGAATTCTCCCACAGTATTCGCTGCTTGTCGTAAGAGGCGACTAAAAGGGAAGGTATGCATGGAGTGTGAATGATCTCGTATGGCTATCCCTACCTTTAGCGCTTTCTGTCCCATCTTTCTCTACTCTTTTCTTTCCTTTCCGTTCCCGCTGGGGCCCTGTACCCTATATTTTACAGATATAGAAAATATGGAAGGTACAACTTCAGCGATAAACCGGTGTGGGGGGGATCCCACACCACGGCGGTGTTTGGTGGTGGTAGGACAGGCCACCCTCCGTCGACAACATGACATTGTCAGGAGTCTGGGGTGGCTGACCTGGCCCCAACTCTGGATAGAGCTACGGGCAACGCATCACGGGTAGGAGACCTGGTCCGGGATGCGATATCCAAGGCTACAGGAATGGTTGTAGACGACCTAGAGGTTGTGGGATGACCAGGTACGAGTGCCGGCGGTACGAAGAAGAAGGCGCCGAAGGGAGACTTTACCGCTTGTGGAAGGACCAAGCGCTTTTACCGGCCAAGCGGACTAGATCGCGGGTCTACACGTCCTCGTCGGACGACGAGGTTATTGCGTTCAGTGTGGGGGGGGGGGGGGCCAATCTCAGAAGAACCCTCTATTGATAACCTGAAGA
>NW_014570192.1:15853-20168 GCF_001313835.1 Polistes canadensis
GGGGTGCTATTCCCAGAGGTCCTCATACGCCGAAGTTGCTGCGTGGTCAGGGGGGGGGAGGTAATCTGACCCCCCCCTTCCAACTGGCTGCTGCTGCTGCAGCCGGGGKGACGGGGGAAGATGGCTTCACGACAGTCGTGAGGCGAAAGGGGCGCACCGCGGTGATCCCTGCTGGGGGCGTGGTGACGCCAGCGGGGACTAAAACGGTGAGCGCGGCCAGGCCGCCGGGTAATCAGTCGGCTAAGGTTGTGACTGTGAAGGAACAGGGACCCCTGCCTGGAGGAAAGGCAGGGAAGAAGAAGAATACCTCAAGACGGAGCAGGGAAGCTGCAGCGGTCTCCTTGACGTGCGACAAAAAGGAGTCGTACAGGGAGGCCCTGCAGAGGATCCAGGAAAAAGTAGACTTTAAGGGACTTGAGCTGAAAGATCTGCCATGCAGACGCGGCCTCACCGGATCCTTCATCTTGCAAGTGAGGGGCAAGGACGCGGACGCCAAGGCAGACAAGATGACGCAGGCGCTTAGGAGTGCGCTGCCTGAGGCCAAAATCTCAAGGCCTCGGAGGGTCAGCCCCATCAGGCTGATAGGACTACTCCCCAACGCGTATCTGGCAGACATCGTCCGCGGACTACTGGGGATCAGGCCGGGAATGGACCCGGGCCTAATCAAAGTGGGGGAAATGCAAGGTGGCAGAGATGGATTGGGAGAGGTCACAGTAGTGGCCCCGACGGGCTCCGGGTCCGGATGGGATTCCGAGCTTGGTGGTTCGGGAGGCTGCGCGCTACTGCGGCGAGGGACTAGTGGCCTGATACACGTCCTGCATGCGGGCGAGCCGCTTTCCTGCGAAGTAGAAGAGGGCTAAGCTGGTCCTGATCGGGAAAAGGAACGACTTGCCGGCGGACTCACCTGGATCTTACCGGCCGATCTGCCTACTCGACGAGGTCGGTAAGCTTTTCGAGAGGGTGATTGCAGACAGGGTCAATAGACACTTGGATGGTGTTGGCGGCTTATCCCCGGCACAGTTTGGCTTTCGTGCGGGGCGCTCAACGGTGGGCACCATCCTAGAAGTAAGGAACTTCATGGAGGAGAGGGTGGTAAGGGGGGAGGCTGGCGTTCTAGTTTCGTTGGACGTCAGCAACGCGTTTAATGCGCTCCCTTGGCCCACTATTATGCGTGCGTTGCGGGCCAGGGGTTTGCCAGGGTCGCTGTACGGAATTCTGGGAAGCTATCTTTCTGGGCGGCGGCTTGCATATACGGCGAAGGGGGTGGCGTAGTGACGCGGGACGTCTCGCGTGGGGTTCCACAGGGGTCGGTTTTGGGGCCCCTGCTATGGAACGTGGCGTACGACGGTGTCCTCCAAGTTCCGCTGCCGGGAGGATCGCGTGTCGTGTGCTATGCAGACGACACGGCCCTCCTGTCAGCGGGGCGGGACATCTCTCAGGCGATTGCGATCGCGGAGGGGGACCTTGAGGTCCTGATTGTGGCCATCGAGGGGTTGGGTCTTGAGGTGGCGCGGGGGAAGACGGAGGCTATGGCCTTCCCTACCACTACTCTAAGCAGACGCAGGGCTGTTCCCCCCCCCTAGGGTTCGGCTTAGGGGGGTTAGTATTGGGGTTGGGGGCAGAGTTAAGTACCTGGGGGTTGTCCTGGATTCTGGGTTGACATTCCGTCCCCACTTCTGGGCTCTGATTCCGAGGGCAGACGCGATCCTCCGGTCAATAGGGAGGCTCCTTCCGAACCTTCACGGACCGGGGGAGAAGAAGCGGCGGCTCTACAGCAGCGTGGTCCACTCGGTGCTCCTGTACGGGGCACCGATGTGGTGGCGCGCTGTTGTGGAGGACATGCGGGTCAGGCGGGCTGTACGAAGCCTACAGTGCAGGATCGCGATCAGAATGTGCTGCTCGTATAGGACGGTGTCCACTTCAGTAGCTAACCAGTGTGGGAGGGAAACTCACACAACGGCGGTGTTTGGTGGTGGTAGGACAGGCTACCCATCGTCGACAGCATACTACTGTCATGAGTCTAGTCCGGCCCTGACTCTGGATAATGCGTCGGGAAGTTGTTCGCGGGTAGGCAACCTGGCCCGTGGATCGACTGCTGCTACAGGAAGTCGAGAGCGCTCCTTGGAGGAGGGGCCGAAGTGCACGGTAAGGTGCATCGAAGACCTGGAGACTGACTCTATACCAGTCAGGACCCATAAGAGGGCAAGGCCGATCTTGTACACCTCATCGTCGGAGGACGAGGTGATTGACCTCACAAGGATGGACGGAGTTTTACCAGAGGGACCATTGGTCTCCAGTATGGAGACTGGAAGACTAATTGACCTCATACTGGACAATATTGCTGAGGCCGAAGTCAGAAGAAAGACCTGCGGCAAAATCAAGGGTGAGATATCTGGAAAAATGAAGAATTGTCATTTGGAGATAATGGAGATGGCAAGGGAGCTGCAGGCCCGCAACAGGGCAAACTGTGGCTCTGAAATACATGAGTCTCTGGAGCAGCTAAGGGCGGAAGCGAAAGCCACAAGTAACCGGCTAAAACAGGTGGAGGAGGAGTGTACGCGCCTTAGGCGGGAGCTGAGGTGTAAAGATGTACTCCTCGAAAAGGCGAAAGGGGAAGTCAACAATATAAATGCCCCAACTAGGGCAGCAACTGATGCAGCAAACCAGGTCCGATCTTTCGCAGAGGAGAGACTGGTTGCTGCTAGGAAGGAGGATGTGCCTGACGGCAAGACGATAGGGAGAGTACTTACCGAGCTTTCAAAATCGGTAATCAAAATACAGCAGGAGCTAAATGAGATAAAGATGGGACAGAGCTCTTATGCCCAGGTTGCAGCCCGGCCGCGGGTTGCTCCCTCACCGCCGATACCGACGCCTTTGGCCACTGTCCTGGACGGGGATGGGTTTGTGGAGGTAAAGAGAAGGAATAGGATTGCTGCGCCTGCTGGGGGGCCCTTGTCTACACGGGCGGATATCGGGAGGGTTGGCCCTCTTGTTTATCCTAGTGTAGGGGGGGGGGGCCCTGCTGCGGGTGAACAGAAAAAGAAGAAGAAGAAGAAGAAAAATAAAAGAATCAGGGAGACCGCAGCGGTATCTCTCACGTGCGCGGAAGGGGCTTCATATTTGGAAGCCCTAAAGAAACTGGAAACGGGGGTGAATCTAGAGGAAATAGGGGCAAAGGGGCTTTCGTATAGGCGTGGATTGACGGGGTCATTTATTTGGCAGGTCCGGGGAAAGGACGCCAATGTTAAGGCAGACAAATTGGCGCAGGCCCTGAAGGGAGCCCTACCGGAAGCCAAGATTGGAAGGCCTCAAAGGCTGATGGGAATTTACCCAACTACCACCCTGACGGCGGTCAGGTGTGGGCTACAGGAGGTTAGGGCGGGATTCGACCCCAACCTAATCAACATGGGGAATGTCCATCTGGGCAGGGGTGGTCGTTATGAGGCCACAGTTGTGGCACCAACGGCACTGTGTCAGGCTGCCATCAATAGGGGCAGTATCCTCGTGGGGTGGAACAAAGTCCGGGTATTTCCGGTTAGACCCAGGCCTCTAAGGTGCAACAGGTGTCTGGCGAGAGGCCACGTGGCTGCATCTTGTCCTGCACCGGGTGCCAGGATGGGTGTGTGCTTCAAGTGCGGGGAGCCGGGGCACGTGGCAAAAGACTGCGGGGACAAACCAAAATGCCCGATCTGTGGGGAGGCGGGGCGCTCCCGAACCTCGCGCAGGGCTGGGTCCTGGGAGTGTCCGTTAGTGCCTCCTATTAAGGGGAGAGATGTTATTTTGGGGGGAGTCGCAGGCCGACGGGACACGTCAGCGTGCGTGAATAACGTTCCGGGAAGTGCGGGCGAAAAAAGTGTTGTGCATAGTGCGGGTTCGAGTGTCGGCAACGACATGGAGGTTGAGCAGGTGAATTCTGCCCCTTCATGTAACTAACTAATTACGAAACTACAATGGCCACGGTCATTCAGGCCAACCTAAACCATGCGCGTCACGCCCAGGACTTGTTGGGCCAGCGGATGAGGGAGACTGGGGCGGATATTGCGATAGTCTCGGAGCCGTGGTGGGTCCCTCCCGGGGATGAGAAATGGTCCTCATCCCTGGGGGGTCACCCCTCTCTGCGATTGTTGCGGGCAAAGGCTAAAGAACCTGTAGCCTGGTGCGTCGGGGTTTGTTTTTTGTAGCCGTCAAATGGGGGGACTCGCTGGTAGTTTCAGTCTACTTTCCTCCCAGCGAGAATTTAAATAGTTTTGGTAGACTCCTTGATGAGCTCGAAGAGCTCTTAGGCACACTTCCCGCTCTTCCAGCGCTTGTTGCC
>NW_014570192.1:20388-28195 GCF_001313835.1 Polistes canadensis
GGCTGGCCACCCCACGTGCGTTCGACCGCAAGGGTCGAGCGTTGTAAACCTTACGTGGGGATCTCCGGCAGCTAGTGTCCGCTTATCGGATTGGAGGGTGGATGAGGCTGAGTCCCTTTCGGACCATTTATATATTATATTTAAGTACAGGCACGAGGCTACAGGCTTCCTAAGCCTTCGCTCCAGGGACAGAATCTTCCCTAAGTGGGATACGAGGACTGTGGACGAGGACAGGCTCGCCGCAGCCCTCGTCTCTGGTGAGTGGACACGGGACGATGGTGCGCGGGACTTGATTAGATGGGTGGACAATACTCTCCTCACTTCATGTGACATATCCATGTCGAGGGTGAGAACAGCGGTGGACAGGTGTAGTGTGGTACCATGGTGGTCGCGGGAAATTGCGGTCCTACGGCGGCGAGGAGGCGTTACCTGAGGGCCAGGCGGGGTGGTGATCTGGCCAGGATTAGGGTGTGCCTAGAGGACAGGAGGGAGAAGAGGAGGAATCTGGTCCGTGCCATCAGGGGGGCCAAGGCCTCGGCCTGGAAAGACTTTATTGCTACCATAGAAGATGATCCATGGGGGAGACCTTATAAGCTTGTAATGGGCAAACTAAGGGCTCGTGGTGTTCCCCTGACTGAGGCACTGGATCCTCTTCTTTTAGTGCGGATTGTGGCAACGTTGTTTCCGGGGGGCGGGTGATCAGTTGCCCCAAACGTCAACGTGGGAAATATGGAAGAGATAGTTGTCACGGCCGAAGAGGTACGCAGGGCTGCCAAAAGGATTGACCTTGGGAGGGCGCCGGGTCCTGACGGGATCCCTGGACTGGTGGTGAAGAGGGCAGCCATACACTGTGGTCGAGGCCTGGCAAAATGCTTCACCATGCTGCTGAGGAGGGGAGTCTTTCCACGGGCATGGAAGAGGGCCAAGCTCGTGCTATTAAAGAAGAGAAAAGACGCCAGTAACACAGTAGCTCATACAGGCCAATATGCCTGCTGGACGAGGTGGGGAAGCTCTTTGAAAGAGTTGTTGTCTCCAGGGTGAGCGAGTTTTTAAAAACTGAAAGTGTTCTTTCTCCGTGTCAACATGGTTTCAGGGTGGGTCACTCTACCCTCGGAGCCATCGGAGAGGTGAAAGATTATATACAGGAGTGCGTGAGTAGTGGACGGGTGGGCGTTTTAATTTCTTTAGACATTAGTAACCTGGGAGATGGTGATAGCGTCGATGGAGGGAAGTGGCTTCCCCACCTACCTGGTTAATATTGTTAAAGATTATTTTCGGGATCGGCTCTTGTCCTTCATTGGAAGACAGGGCCTAATTAGTAACGTAAGTGTGATGTGTGGGGTCCCATAGGGTTCCGTCCTCGGCCCCACACTTTGGAACATTGCTTATGATCGGGTCCTCCGAGATCCGCTGCCGGGGGGGTCTCGTGTGGTTTGCTATGCACATGACACGGCCCTTCTTTCAGCGGGGCGGGACCTATCTTGTGCGTTGTTAACGGCTGAACGGGACCTAGAGGTCATTGTGAATGAGATTGAGGGATTGGGCCTGAAAGTGGCGCTGCAGAAAACGGAGGCAATGGCCTTCCCTGCGTCTACCTTATGCAGACGCAGGATTGCTCCCCCCCCCNGGGAACCGGGGCATGTGGCGAAAGAATGTGAAGACAAGAGAAAATGTCCGATCTGTTTGTAGGCGGGGCGCCCCCGAACCTCACACTGGGCTGGGCCCTGGGAATGTCCCTTGGTGCCTCCTATTAGGGGAAGGACATAATACTGGGGAGAGTTTCGGGCCAACGGGACAAGGTGGGGAGTGAAAACGTTCCGGGAAGTGCGGGCGCAAAACCAAACACAAAAGATATTGTAAATAGTGCGTGTGAGAGTGTGGACAATGACATGGAGGTTGAGCAAGAGAGCTCTGCCCCTCCTTGTAACTAATAGATTAGATTCAATTATGGCCACGGTCATCCAGGCTAACTTGAATCACGCGCGTCGTGCCCAGGACTTATTGGGCCAACGGATGAGAGAGATTGGGGCGGACATTGCGATAGTCTCGGAGCCGTGGTGGGCTCCTCCAGGGGATGGGAAATGGTTTGCATCACTGGGGGGTCACCCCTCTCCACGATTATCGCGAGCTAAGGCGAGGGAGCTTGTAGCCTGGTGCGTCGGGGTTTGTTCTTTGTAGCCGTCAAATGGGGGGACTCGTTGGTAGTTTCAGTCTACTTTCCTCCCAGCGAGAATTTAAATATTTTTGGTAGACTCCTCGATGAGCTTGAAGAGCTCTTAGGCACATTTCCCGCTCTTCCAGCACTAATTGCCAGGGACTTTAATGCCCGGTTTCCCAGATGGGATCCGGAAGGCAGAAGTAACCCAAGGGGCGAGTTGCTCTGTATGTGGGCCAATAGGTTGAAACTAAACCTGGGTAACAAGGTTGGTCACCCCACGTGCGTTCGACCGCAAGGGTTGAGCGTTGTAGATCTTACGTGGGGATCTCCAACAGCTAGTGTCCGCTTATCGGATTGCAGGGTGGATGAGTCTGAGTCCCTTTCGAACCATTTATATATCATTTTTAAGTATAGGCATGAGGCTACAGGCTTCCGAAGTCTTCGCCCCAGGGCCAGAGTTTTTCCTAAGTGGGATACGAGGACTGTGGATGAGGATAGGCTCGCCGCAGCCCTCGTCTCCGGAGAGTGGACACGGGACAATGGTGATAATATACGAGACTAGGTGAAATGGGCGGACAGTACCCTACTCACTTCATGCGACATTTCGATGTCAAGGGTKRGGAMAAMAGTGAACAGGTGTTCTGCTGTACCATGGTGGTCACGGGAAATTGTGGTCCTACGGGGAGCGGCTACGGCGGCGAGAAGGCGTTATCTGAGGGCCAGGCGTGGAAATGATATGGACAGAATTAAAACGTGTCTAGAAGACAGAAGGGAGAAGAGAAGGAATTTGGTTAGGGCCATTAAAAGGGCCAAGGCCTTGGCCTGGAAAGAGTTCTTGGCAACAATTGATGATGATCCATGGGGGAGACCCTACAGACTTGTTATGGGGAAATTGAGGGCTCGAGGTGTTCCCCCCCTGACTGAGATATTGGATCCTCCTCTTCTGATGAGGATCGTTGAAACGTTGTTTACGGGGGGCGGGCGATCAGTTGCCCCAAACGTCAACGTGGTGGACCCGGAGAAAATAGTTGTCACGATTGAAGAGGTGCGTAGGGCAGCAAAACGGATTGGTCTTGGGAGGGCACCGTGTCCTGATGGGATTCCTGGCCTGGTGGTGAAGAAGGCGGCCATACACTGTGGTAAAGTTCTGGCCAAATGCTTCACCATGCTATTAAGGAGGGGAGTCTTCCCACGGGCATGGAAGAGGGCCAAGCTCGTGTTGTTGAAAAAGAAGAAAGACTGTGATGGTAATTTGCCCAACTCTTACAGGCCGATACGCCTGCTGGACGAGGTGAGGAAGCTTTTTGAAAGAGTTGTTGTATCCAGGGTGAGCGAATTTTTAAAAACTGAAAATGTTCTTTCGCYGTGTCAGCATGGTTTCAGGGTGGGTCATTCTACCCTTGGAGCCATTGAAGAAGTGACAAGATATATACAGGGGTGCGCGAGTGGTGGACGCGTGGGCGTTTTTATTTCGTTAGATATAAGTAACTCGTTCAACTCGCTCCTCTGGGATATAGTGATAGCATCGAAGGAGAGAAGTAGCTTCCCCACCTATTTGATTAACATTATTAAAGACTATTTTCGCGACCGGCTTTTGTCCTTCATTGGAAGGCAGGGCACGGTCAATAATGTAAGTGTGATGTGCGGGGTCCCACAGGGTTCTGTTCTCGGCCCCACACTTTGGAACATTGCGTACGATCGGGTCCTCCGTGTCCCGCTGCCGGCAGGGTCTCGTGTGGTCTACTATGCAGATGACACATCCCTCCTTTCAGCGGGGCAGGACCTGTCTTGCGCACTGTTAGCGGCTGAACGGGACCTAGAGGTCATAGTGAATGAGATTGAGGGATTGGGCCTGAAAGTGGCGCTACAGAAAACGGAGGCAATGGCCTTCCCTGCCTCTGCCTTATGCAGACGCAGGATTGCTCCCCCCCCCTGTGATTAGATACAGGGGGGTTTGTATTGCAGTGAAGCCCAGTTTAAAATACCTGAGCATAGTGTTAGATTTAGGTATGTCATTTAGGCCCTACTTCCAGGCCTTAATCTTGAAAGTGGTAGGGATCCTTCGGTCTATTGGGAGGATCCTTTGAACCTCCACGGGCCGAAGGAGAAGAAGCGGCGTCTCTACAGCAGCGTGATCCACTCCGTGCTCCTCTATGGTGCTCCGGTGCGGTGGCGTGCTGTTGTGGGGGATCAGAGGATCAGGCGGGCTGTTCGGGCCTTGCAGAGAAAGGTGGCGATCAGGGTGTGTTGCGCCTATAGGACGGTTTCCTTTCATGCGGCRWTGATGGTCGCGGGGATTATTCCCCTCGATCATCTGGCGCCACGACTGGCGAAGGTGTATGTGACCCTTAAGGAGGCGGAGGGACCTGTCCCTTCAAATATTAGGGCGGCACTGGGCACTTTTGCCAGGATGGGGGCGATTGCCGCATGGAAGGAGGAGGAGATCGGGTTGATAAGAGTTACAGGAGAGACAGGGGTGCGGGTTAGGGCAGCCATTGCAGACAGGTTGGATGAGTGGGTTCGCAGGCCGTACTCCATAGGTACGACCTTCCACACCACTCAGCTGATGACTGGCAATGGCTGCTTTCCCGCGGACCTGTATGGAATCAGAAGAACAGACTCCCCGCGGTGCTTTCATTGCGGGGCGGATAAAGACGATGCGGAACACACTCTGATCGAATGCCCAGCGTGGACGAATGCGAGGGATTTCTTGGTCAGAGAGTTAGAGGGGGGGGGTGCAACTTACCTTTCCTGGGATAGTCAGGTTGTCCCTGGATACCCCGGGGGCGTTGGTTGCATTCCAGTTCTTTTCAGGACTTGTGATAAAGGCCAAGGAAGACGCGGAGAGAGAGAGAGAGAGAGAGCGAATGTTTCTCAATAGGAGAAGAGTGTGTGCGAGGTTGCAAATGAGAGTAGCTCCTTGGCGACCCCCCCGGGAGAGGCTTCGGGCAGCTTTGGCGGCGCCTGACCTGGTCTAGTGCGTCGCTTCCCCTGAATAAGAGAAGTATGAGCATGCTGATGCATGGGATGCGTGAGCCCGACCAGTGCATCTTGGGATGGATGGTCGGGTATGTACATATATGTACATATGTAGTATAAGTAGTAGTTAATTAGTTAATAGTTATTTAATTAGTTTGTTTCTTATTTAATAAGGTATAAGTGATGCACAAATGAGGATGAGAGTATGGCGAACCGGCCAGGCTCATCGGAATGAAAGAGTAGGTGTGTTTGTAATGTGATTAGTATCACGGATCCGCTTCCTTTTGTCCAGCGAGTGAATGTCTTTGCACCAGGTTGTATCTTAGTCGGTAAGAATCCGACACTCCCTTGGGTACCGGGCCCAAGGAGCCTATTGAAGGTTTTCCCCCTGACGAAAAAAAAAAAAGAAAAAAAGTGTTAGAATGTCAAGGTGCTTTAGGAATGCGTCAGGGTATTAACGTCAGGGTCGCTTTAGAGATGCGTCAGGGTTGGAACGTCGGGTTTGCTTTAGGGATGCGTCAGTGGTGTAACGTCGGGGTTGCTTAAAGTATGCGTCAGGGTTTGGACGACGGGTTGCTTTAGGGATGCGTCAGGGTGGGAACGTCGATGATCCTTTAGGGATGCGTCAAAGTTGCAATTTCAAGATTGCTTTATGGATGCGTCAGGGTTAGTACGTCAGGGTGGCTTTAGAGATGCGTCAGGGTTGGAACGTCAAGGCTGCTTTAAGGATGCGTCAGAGTTGGAACGTCGGAGATCCTTTAGAGTGGGTTCGTCTGGATAGCTTTAGAAATGCTTCAGGGTGAGAACGTTGGGGATGCTTTAGGGATGCGTCATGGTTAGAATGTCGGGGTTGCTTTAGGGATGCATCAGATTGGAACGTCGGTGTTTCTTTGGGGATGCGTCAGGGTTTGAACGTCAGGGTTGCTTTGAGGATGCGTCAGGTTTGGAACGTAACGGTTGCTTCAGAGTTATTACGTCGAGGTTGCTATAGGGATGCGTCAGGGTTAAAACGTAGGGTTGCTTTAGGAATGCGTCAGAGTTGGAATATCAAGGTTGCTTTAGGGTTGGAACGTCGGGGTTGCTTTAGGGATGCGTCAGGGTTGAAACGTCGGGRTTGCTTTAGGGGTGCGTCAGGGTTGAAACGTCGGTGTTGCTTTAGGGATGTGTCAGGGTTGAAACGTCGGGGATGCTTTAAGGATGCGTTACGGTAGGAACATTAGGGTTGCTTTATGGGTACGTCAGCGTGGGAACGTCGGGGTTGGTTTAGGGTGGGAACGTCACGAATGCTTTAGGAATGCGTCAGAGGGGGAACGTCAGGGTTGCGTCAGGGTTGGAACATCGTGGTTGCTTCAGGAATGCGTCAGGGTTGGAACGTCAAGGATGCTTTAGGGATGCGTCAGGGTTGGAACGTCAGGGTTGCTTTGGGGATGCGTCAGAGAGGGAACGACAAGGTTGGTTTAGGGATGCGTTAGTGTTGTAACGTCGGNGGTTTTTAGTCGGTAAGAATCCGACACTCCCTTGGGTACCGGGCCCAAGGAGCCTATTGAAGGTTTTCCCCCTGACGAAAAAAAAAAAAAAAAAAAGGGTTGCGTCAGGGTTGTAGACCTTTTTTCCCAAAGAAACAATATATCTGCTACCCAAAGAAAAAAATCTAAACGAACCTGAAAAAGAAAAAAGAAAGATTAGTTTGGATTTCTAAAGATCCAATGAAGGAGCATGTTCCTTTTTTAAATCAATACTTAGAAATGCACTATCATAAACGAAATAATTTAATTGATAAATACCTCTAAAAAAATAAAAGAAACATTATACGAATGCAATGAAGACTGTGTGTAATGATTGGAGCGGGAATTGCATACTCTACGCATCGAGCGCCGGGACGAAGCGTGAGACACGCGTGCTCCTTTCTTTTGCTTGTAACCAAAGGAGCGCCAAAATCATTCTAACTCTTCAACCACGTCCATCGACAGCTGTCTCTTCGAGTAACTAAAGCATTGAGCTCGATCTATTCCGAATGAAACGAATATAGATAACGCTTTGTACTAGGAATAATATCCAAAAATATTAGAGAGAATGATTATAATAAAAGATTTGATCATAATAATCATATCCTGAAACAAAATAAAATGAAAATTAATTAAATATATATTTTAATGATTGATTAAATCTTAATACCTAATAAAAAATAAAAGAGACATTAAAAAACATTATAAGATAATTAGTTTCTACGAAAGAAATGAAAAGATGAACGTGTGGATGATATGAAAATAATATGTTATTGGCATGGGAGTTCGGTATTGTACTCTATCATGATTTTAAAATATTTTCTGTCTTTTAAATGAAATATCATTTAAAATGAAATTTTGTTAATACTCGATTTATTTTTAGGAAAAATTATGTTCGATGTGTGGTGGCTGGTATGGCAAATCCCACGATGGTAACCTGAAATATTCAGCAAACTATGTTAGTTACTTCCATTCTTAACAACCACTATAAATTATTGACGAGCAAAGAAAAATCAAGCAATAAAAAATGACCAACGAGCTATTCTCAAAAGATTCAACCATGCTGTTGAATTTGAAAATAACTCATTAAGACGGTAGTTACCCACTTGATACCACAAATTTGTGGGGGCCTCTTCGGCTTTTAGCCTCTTCTTTCTTCAAGCCT
>NW_014570192.1:29978-34856 GCF_001313835.1 Polistes canadensis
GCGTCAAGGTTGGAACGTCAGGGTTGCTTTAGGGATGCGTCAGGGTGGGAACTTCGGGGTTAGTTTAAGGTTGCGTCAGGGTTAGAACTTTGAGGTTTTATTAGCGAGTAGACTGGGATGGATCGTCCAAGCTGCTTTAAAGTGAGAACGTCGGGGATGCTTACGGGATGCTTTAGAGTTTGAACGTTGAGGTTGCTTTAGGTATGCGTCAGGGTTGGAACGTCGGGGTTTTCTTAAGGATGCGTTAGGGTTGGAACGTCGGGGTTGCTTTAGAGTTAGAACGTCGAAGTTGCTTTAGGGATGCGTCTGGGTTAGATCGTCGGGGTTGCTAATGATGCGTCAGGGTAGGAACGTAGGTGTTGCTTTAGGGATGCGTAAAGGTTGGAACGTCAGGGTTGCTTTAGAGTAGGAAGGTGGGGGTTTCTTTAGAGATGCGTCAGGGTTAGAACGTTAAGGTTTCTTTAGGGATGCGTTAGGTTTAGAACGTCGAGGCTGCTTTAGGGATGCGTCAGGTTTAAAACGTCGAGGTTGCTGTAAGGGTGCGTCCGAGTTGGAACGTTAGGGTTGGGTTAGGGTTAGAACGTCATGGTTGTTTTAGAGATGCGTCAGGCTTATAACGTCGGGGCTGCTTTAGGGATGCGTCAAGGTTAGAATGTCAGGGTTGCTTTAGGGATGCGTCAGGGTTTAAACGTCGGGGTTGCTTTGGGAATGCGACAGAGTTGGAACGTCGAAGTTGCTTTGGGGTTGCGTTAGGGTTGGAACGTCATGGTTGTTTTAGGGATGTGTCTGGTTTAAAACGTCGGGGTTGCTTTAGGGATGCGTCAGGGTTAGAACGTTGGTGTTGCTTTAGGGTGTGAACGTCAGGGTGCTTTAGGGATGCGTCAGGGTAGGAACGTCGTGGTTACTTTAGGGATGCGTTAGGGTAGGAAAGTCGCGGTAAATCTAGGGATGCGTTAGGGTTAGAACGTTAGTGTTGCTTTAGGGATGCGTCAGGGTTTAACGTCAGGGTTGCTTTGGGGATGCGTCAGGGTTGAAACGTCGGTGTTGCTTTAGGGATGCGTCCGGGTTGGAACGTTGGGGTTGCTTTATAGATGTGTCATAGTGGGAACGTCAGGGTTGCTTTTGAATTTAAACGTCAGAGTCAAAACGTCGGGGTTTCTTGGGGAATGCGTTAGGGTAGGAACGTCGGTGATGCTTTAGGAATGCATCTGTGTTGGATCGTCGAGGTTGCTTTAGGTATGCGACAGGGTTGCGTCAGGGTGGCGTCAGGGTTGCGTCAGGGTGGCGTCAGGGTTGCGTCAGGGTTGCTTTGAAGATGCGTCTGGGTTGTAACATCGGGGTTGCTTTAAAGATGCGTCATATTTGAAACGTCGGGGTTACGTAAGGGATGAGTCAGGATTAGAACTTTGTGGTTGCTTTAGAGTTGCTTCAAGGTTAGAACGTTGAGGTCTCTTTAGGGTTTAAATGTAAATGGTTGCTTTCGAAATGCGGTATGGTGGGAACGTCGGAGGTGCTTTAGAGGTGCGTCAGGGTTAGCACGTAAGGGTAGCTTTAGGGTTAGAACGTCGGGGTTTCTTTAGGAATGCGTCAAAGTTTGAACGTCGAGGTTGTTTTAGGGATGCGTCAGGGTGGGAACGTCAAGGTTGCTTTAGGGATGCGTCAGGGTTAGAACGTCGGGGTTGCATTGGGGATGCGTCAGAGTTGGAAATACGGGGTTGCTTTAGAAATGCGTCATGGTTGGAACGTAAGCGATGCTTTAGGGGTGCGGTAATGTTGGCAAGTCGGGGTTGCTTTAGGGATGCATCAGGGTTGGAACATCGGTGTTGCTCTAAGGATGCGTCTGGTTTGGAACGTCGGGGTTGCTTTAGGGATGCGTCAGGGTTGGAACGTCAGGGTTGTTTTAGGGATGCGTCAGGGTTGGAACGTCGGGGTTGCTTTAGGGATGCGTCAGGGTTGGAACGTCTGGGTTTCTTTAGGGATGCGTTAGGGTTGGAACTTCAGGGTTGGTTTGGGAATGCATAAGGGTTAGAACGTCGGGGTTGGTTTAGGTATGCGTAAGGGTTGGAACGTCATGGTTGCTTTAGGGATGCGTCAGGGTTGAAACATCCGTGTTTCTTTGGGGATGCGTTATGTTGGGAACATCAGGGTTGCTTTAGAGTTAGTACGTCGAGGTTGCTTTAAGGATGCGTCAGGGATGAAACGTAGGGTTGCATTAGGGATGTGTCAGAGTGGGAACATCAATGTTGCTTTTTGGTTGGAACGACGGGGTTGATTTAGGGATTGCGTTCAAAAAAGGACGTCAAGGTTGCTTTAGGAATGCGTCAGGGTTGAAACATCTAAGTTGCTTTAGGGATACGTCAAGGTTGGAACGTCAGGTCTGCTTTGAGGATGCGTCAGGGATTGAACGTCGGGGTTGCTTTAGGGATGCGTCAGGTTAGGAACGTCGGGGTTTCTTTAGGGATGCGTTAGGGTTGGAACTTTGGGGTTGGTTTGGGAATGCGTAAGGATTGGAACGTCGGGGTTGCTTTAATGATGCGTCAGGGTTGAAACGTCAGGGTTTCTTTGGGGATGCGTCATGTTTGGATAGGCAGGGTTGCTTTAGAGTTAATACGTCGAGGTTGCTTTAGGGATGCGTCACGGTTAAAACGTAGGATTGCTTTAGGGATGCGTCACATTTGGAACATCAAGGTTGCTTTAGGGTTGGAACGTCGGGTTTTATTTAGGGATTCGTCGAGTATGAAACGTCGGGATTGCATTAAGAGTGCGTCAGGGTTAAAAGGTCAGGGCTGCTTTAGGGTTGGAACGTCGGTTTTGCTTTAGGGATGTGTCAGGGTTGAAAAGTCGGGAATGCTTTAAAGATGCGTTACGGTACAAACATCAGGGTTGCTTTATGGATACGTCAGTGTTGGAACGACGGGGTTGCTTTAGGGTGGGAACGTCGAGGTTGCTTTAGGGATGCGTCAGAGATGGAACGTCAGGGTTGCGTCAGGGTTGCGTCAGGGTTGCTTCAATGATTCGTCAGGTTTTGAACGTCGGGGTCGCTTTAGGGATGCCTCAGGGTTGGAACGTCGGGATTGCTTTAGAGAGGCATCAGAGTTTGAATATCAGGGTTGCATTAGGGATACGTAATGTTTGGAAAATCAGGGTTGCTTCAGGGATGCGTCAAGTTTGGAGCGTCGGGTTTGCCTTAGAGATGAGTCAGGGTTTGAACGTAAGGGTTGCTTTAGAGAGTCGTAAGGGTTAGAACGTCAGGGTTTGTTTAGAGATGCGTCAGGTTGGGAACGTCAGGGTTGCTTTCGGATGTGGACGTCGAGGATGCTTTAGGGATGCGTCAGGGTTAGAACGTCGGGGTTGCTTAAGGGATGTGTCAGGGTTAGAACGTCAGGGTTGCTGTAGGGATGCGTCAGGGTGGAAACTTTGGGGTTGCTTTAAGGATTCGTCATAGTTAGAACGTCGAGGTTGCATTATGGTTTAAACGTCAAGGTTGCTTTACAGATGCGTTAAAGTTAGACCGTGGGGGTTGCTTTAGGGATGCGTCAGGGTTGGAACATCGGGGTTTCATTGGGGATGCGTCAGGGTGGGAACATCAGGGTGGGAACATCAGGGTTGCTTTTGGGATGCGTCAGGGTTGGAACGTCAGAGTTGTTTTAGGGATGCGTTAAGTTAGAACGTCAGGGTTGCTTTAGAGTTGGAACGTAGGGGTTGCTTTAGGGATGTGTCAGGGTTAGAACGTTAGGGTTGCTCTAGGAATGCGTCAGGATTAGAACGTCGGGGTTGATTTAGGGATGCGTCACAGTTGGAACGTCTGGGTTGCTTTAGGGAGGCATCAGGGTTGGAACGTCGGGATTGCTTTAGGGAGGCATCAGGGTTAGAACTTTGGGGTTGCACTATGGATGCGTTAGGTTTGGAACATCAGGGTTGCTTGAGGGATGCGTCAAGTTTGGAACGTCGGGGTTGCCTTAGAGATGCGTCAGTGTTGGAACGTCAGGGTTTCCTTAGAGATACGTCAGGGTTGGAAAGTCAGGGTTTGTTTAAAAATGCGTAAGGGTCGGAACGTCGGGATTGCTTTAGGGATGCGCCATAGTTGGAACGTCGGGATGCTTTAGGGATTCATCTGGGTTGGAACGTCAGGGTTTCATTAGGGATTCGTAAAGGCTGGAACAACAGGGTTGCTTTAGGGATGCATCAAGGTTGGAACGTTGGGATTGACTTAGAGATGCGTCTGGGTTGGAACGTCAGGGTTGCCTAAGGGATGCGTCAGGGTTGGAACGTCAGGGTTTGTTTAGAGATGCGTCAGGGTGGGACCGACAGGGTTGCTTTCAGGAGGGGACGACGAGGTTTCTTTAGGGATGCGTCAGGGTGGGAACGTCGAGGTTTGTTCAGAGATGCGTCAGGGTGGGAACGTCGGGGTTGCTTTAGGGATGCGTCAGGGTTGGAACGTCGGGATTGCTTTAAGGATGCGTCAGGGTTGGAACGTCGTGGTTGCTTTGGGGATGCGTCAGGGTTTGAACGTTTGTGTTGCTTTAAAGATGCGTCAGAGTTTGAACGACGTGAATGCTTTAAGGATGCGTCTGGGTTGACACGACGGATTGCTTTAGGGGTGCGTCTGGGTAGGAATGTCGGAGATCCTTTAGGGATGCGTCAGGTTTGGAATGTCAGAGAGTCTTTAGGGATGCGTCAGTGTTGGTACGTCGGGGTTTCATTAGAGATGCGTCAGGGTTGGAAGGCCAGGGTTGCTTTAGGGATGCGTCAGGTTTGGAACGTCGGTGTTGCGTCAGGGTTGCATCAGGATTAAAACGTATGGGTTGCTTTTGGGATGCGTCAGGTTTGGAACGTCAGGGTTGCTTTGGGGTTGCGTCAGGGTTTGAACGTCGGGGT
>NW_014570193.1:0-459 GCF_001313835.1 Polistes canadensis
AAGGAGCTACTCTCAGCTGCCACGAGGGAATCCCTCAAGATCCAGAGACTTCTCGCTAATGACGGCACTAAGTGGATCTTCAATCCTCCAGCAGCACCACATATGGGTGGAAAAAGGGAGGCGGCGGTGAAATCAATCAAGTATCATCTCAAACGAACCATCTCGAATACGTTGCTAACGTTCGAAGACTTCTCCACGTTCTTAGCTCCAGTTGAGGCGGTTCTCAACTCTAGACCTCTCAGCTCTCTCTCGGAGAACCCAGATGACATCAGAGCATTAACACCAGGATATTTCATCAGAGGGGAAGCATTAACAACTATCCCCGAGCCTTCTCTAACAGACATCTCAGATTCCAGGTTATCTCATTTCCAACGGATTCAAGAGCGCTTCCAGCAGTTTTGGAAAAGGTGGTCGACGGAATGCCTGCAAGCGCATCAGACCACATCCAAATGGCAGACA
>NW_014570193.1:1408-28132 GCF_001313835.1 Polistes canadensis
ACCTCTCATTTTTGTACTCTTCGTTTCATTAAGTCATTACTACATGTTCATAATTTGTTAAAAAATCTTGTTCCACTTAAATTCTACCAGAAATTAAGACAAATACAGTCCACTAGAGCATCTCATTCAAACCTCCTATTCCTTGAATTTTTGAACAGATACATTCTTACAATACCGGACGCACTAACTTAATATTTCATTGCCACACTATTAAAGACAACTACGTCCATAGATATTGCCAAAGGATTAGTACATAATTTTTGCAATGTTTTCGGGGCCCCACGATCCATATTGACTGACCAGGGAGCGAACTTTACTAGTTCACTTTTAAAGGCAATAATATAATTTGAAACAAATAAGAACAACAGGGTTTCATCTCTAGTCAAATGGATCACTAGAAAGATCTCATATTTTATTAATAGAATACTTAAAACACTCTATAAATAAAAGAAGCGAGTGGGATAAATGGTAAACACACGCTATGTTCGCATATAACACCAGTACGCACGAGAGAACTAGGTTTACCCCTCATGAATTAATATTGGCAAAACAAGCTAATGTACCCTCTGCAGACGTACATACTAATGTAGCTTTAGACAACGCATACTTAGAATATTATTTAGATTTGGTTAATAAGATTAAAACTTCTCAGAACATTGACAGACGGAACCTGGTAGGAGCTAAAATCAGATCAAAATTTTACTACTATCGAAATGCTCTGGGTCAGAACCTAAAAGTTGGCTAATACATATATCTTTTAAAGAAACAAACGACAAAACTTGTCAGTCAATACACTGGCCCCAACCAGATTCAAAGAACTGCTACCTAATAACAATATTAAGATTAACTATAGGTAATAAACTAGAATCGTTCACAAAGATAAGGTCAAGATTACTAAAAACAAATAAAATAAAAATCTTTTAGTTTACGTATAAAAATGAAGACGATATTGGGTTTCCTTGTCGTTTATTGCATTACCGTCGCGTCCGCATTACTTGGCTACGATTGCGGAGGCAAAGCGCAAACATCACCACGGTCTCACTACTGGAGACAGGAGAGTGCAAACTTCCCAACACAACTGTCAACAAAACAMAGACGTACGTGCAACTGCTACAATAAATAGACTACGATAATACTATGGTGTTTCAGTGCAGGGTAGAAATTGACTGAACAATATATTATTGCGGGATGAGTTCGCACATCTCGGCTGTGCATTATTGTCGACGCGCGTACTTGGTTGAAATCTCACGCGAAGTGTGCAGTTCAATTATCAAAACGGAAACAATTTCATTAAATTCTTTTACCCAAATAAGTGGTCTTTAATTCAATACAACTGACTTTCGGAGTGTTACACTGGCGGGCTCAATCAGCATCGATGGCAGGTGCCAGGGAACGCAATATTTTGACGCTCACGGAACATGGGAAAGTGTAGTTGTTCAAGGGGTAGTGCGTACATATATTGGAACTTACACGGGAATAGTTAAAATAAAAGATAATTCTATATAATTAAGAGGACACCTACAATGTTCCTTTTCGGAGAAGACTTGTTTCACTAACGAAAATGGGAATGCTTTCTGTACCGTCATTCCAAGATCTACATGCAATTTTGGAATGTATTCTGCGCTATACGAGGGAGAAGCGGTTAGAATAGCTGCACTTGACAGCAATTCACACATTTACGCAGTGACTGAAGGCGAGACAACATTCGCGTTAATTGAAAACAGGAGGAAAAATTATGCGGGTACAAACTTATAAAAACCGAGCATCTAAAATTATTCGTCCATGAAAACTGGACGGGATAAGACATTTACATCAAGAGCAAAACTATCAACAAACAATATGGATCTATTTACTTACGTAAATTCTAAATTCGTTTATGAAAAAAACACCATCAAAATCAACTGGAAAACTTATATAATGGTGTCTTACAACAAAGATGCAAACTAGAAAAGGAAGTTATCCAGAACGCACTCGCACTAACTGTAATGCTTCCTGACGTTTTTGCTGTAACAATCATGAAGGGCCCAGGATACATGGCGGTCATTGGTGGAGAAGTGGCGCACATTATCAAGTGCACCCCTGTTCCAGTCAAAATTAGGCACACTGATAGTTGCTTCCGGGAGATTCCGGTAACATACCAAAATACAAGTATGTTTCTGAAACCTAAGTCTAGAATTCTGGTAGGCAGAGGCACGCAAGAGCCCTGCAATACCTTGCTGCTGCATGAATACTTCGTCAAAGGCGTCTGGTTCACATCTTGGAACCACAAACACCTTTTAATTGGAAGTACACCGATGTGTACACCCTCGCAACAAGCGGTATTTATTTCCAGGCGGACCTGGAAAGCCTACGGGACTATGACGTGTTTCCAATGGAACAACTATCAATAATGAACCATATCGCAAGAGGAGCCGCTGGACAGAAAGTAAATTGAGAAACATTAAATTTTGTGAATCTTGTGAGTGAAAGTGAGAGGCAAAAACTAACTGAAGGGATTACTACACGTATGTGGAATAAACTATTAAAGTTCGGGACCGTCGGTGCGGCAGTATTAGGAATAGTCTTTATTTTTGAATTATTAGAGCTTGTAATCGACTCGATTTTGCGTAGTTATGCTTTGCATACGGTGTATGGGTAAAGTATGCACCTTCTTGGCGCTGTGTAAGGATCATTGACGAACCTATTATTACATCTAAAAAGCAGAAATGAGCGTCAAGATACACCAAAAGAAATAAAAGAAATAGAATTAGGGGAAATCGTATCGAAACGTCCAGAATTTCAAATCACAAACGACTCGCAACCTCAAAACTCGGGTAAGCATGTACGTTTTAATTAAGAAAACGATCTCCTTAGTAGTTTTGATACTTTACGAAACACAAGAAAATAGTTTTCTTGGTTGCTTCTTCTTTAAGAGGGGAGGTGTCACGTCCTAGTGACGATTTGGTATACCGAACGTACTACCCAAASGATTGTGATTTGTCCTCCTGTCATAATTATGAATATTTTTAAAATTTAGTCACTTACATATTTTTATTAATAACATTATATTATATTATTAACATTTATTACATTATTATTAATATTATTACATTATATAATTATCGTTTGCGCGTGGTTACGATACGATTACTAGTATAGTTTACCGTTGTATAACAAATAACTGTAAGACGGTTCACCTTATATTATATTTATTATAACTTCTATTTGTATTGGGCGCTCTTATGAACGACTATCGATAGTTATCATTTTTAGACGGCATACGGTAATAATAGAACGAATGTCGAAGGTCTTTCATAAGGAAATCTGCCTTACCGACAACTAAAGTCGGTAAACGGTCTTTTGAAATTCGGTATTACCGACTTCGTGCTCCCACGTTACCAATACTTATTGTTCAACATTTAGTTAATATAACAATTATTATTAGCTTTTGTCTTTATTTAAATAATTGCTGCAAATAATATTATCATAAGTCTTATTTCTTTTATTTTTTTTATCTTATTAAAGATAAACCTTGACAATTATTAATAATTAATAAAATAAATAATTAATAACATTTAATAAAAGGTAATAATGTTAGCTTGCACATAAAATTTCCACGGTCGTAATAAAGGCAAACGTTCAATGAAAGGAAATCTATTAGCTCAAGTATAAAACGCACATGCAGTTTCATGAATCTCTAACTGATAGTAACTTAATACCGTCCTTTCTTCGGAGAATTCACGCTTGTTTGTAACCTATATCTTTCTAAAGCAAAATTTCATTCTTAGCTGACGCAGCGGTTTGGCGCCGGATGGTAACTAATATATATTCGCACGTGCAAAGCTAAGAAGTTAGCACATTCCTTTCTCACGGGTGGGTGTTGTTTTGTAGTACGGGAGGCATTTAGGGCGAGTGGGGGTACCTCCCACTCGGCCGTGCGGGGCTTGACGTGGGGAGCTTAGAGACTCTTCTTCAGTCAGTCTACCGGCAACCTCGAAACTATTAACTCTCGAAAAAAATTACCTAATAATAATTACCTCTTTCTAATAATACATACTTATACGTTTTGTGCCTGAGTGTCTCTCTTTCTCAAAGAAAGCCTAAGACAATTCTTAAAGATTTGTCTCATTTATACGTTAAACAAGAGAAGAGTTTTTCCAGATACTCTTTTTATTTAGTTTGCTAGAAAGATAGACTTCCTCATTATTTTGTGTAATCAATTGGGTAATTTTATATAAGAATATACTTGGGATTTACCTGTGAAAAAGTGACATTATTCTAATGGATAAAACCCATATTACACCATAATCGTGCGACCGTATAGTCAACATAATCGATTCAGAAGTTGTTAGGTCCGTGGATTATCGGGAGTGGACACAATTCGATTCGGAGGTCATCTTGATACTTTAACAAAGATAAGTACACCTTATTCTTTTTGGAACTTACTGGTGCTGGCTCTTCTAGCCTGGATCCTTGGCAAAGTACCGGCTCTACGGACTAGCCAAAACTAGGGCAAATTTTTGTGGGGTTGTTCGTTTAATTGCAGGAACGTCACAATAGCACTTTTTTAGAAATTTTATAGTTTTTAACTACGATTTTATCCAGAAAGTAGCGAAAATATGTTTCTAAATATATTTAAACATTTTTAGCGACAGTAAAAATGTGCTACTAGAAACAATCAGAATGAATGTCAGGTTTACTACAATCGAGTTTTGTTAAAAAAGAATAGATATCTTCACATAAAGTAACAAATAAAAGTTTATTTTAAATTATTTTTTCCTTTTTTTTGGACTGCAATTGTTCAAATATAAATGTTATTTGCTAGATCTTATTAGACCTAAGAATATTTTTTGTTAGTATACGCTTTAAAACTAAAAAGAAAACGTTTTATAGCTTTTGTTATATAGCATTTTATTAGATATCTGATAGTTTTTAACTATAATTTAATCTAGAAAAAAGCGAAGTATTCTTTTTAAATATAAAAAAAAAATTCAAACCTCGGTAAAAATATGCTATTAGAAACTAAACAGAATGTATGTTAGGTTGACTACAATCGAATTTCGTCAAAAAAGATATAAATTCTATACGTAAAGTAACCAAAAATGTTGTAAAAAAATAAATTTTTTTTTTTTTGACTGCAGTATTCCAAATATATATAATGTTGGTAAAATTTTTTTAAACCTATAACTTTTTATTTGTAAGTATAAGCAGTAAAGCTTGAAAGAAAACTTTTCATAGCCTCTGATAAATTGCACTTTTTTTGGTTTTTTAAAATTCTTAACTACGGTTTATTCCAGAAAATAGCCAAAATTTCTTTTTAGAAATATTAAAATTTTTTTAGCAAAGGTAAAAATGTGCTATAAGAAACTAAAAAGAATAGATGTTTGGTTGACTAAAATTAAATTTTGTCGAAAAATAATTTATTTCTACATGTAAATTAGGAAAAAAAATTTTGAATAAAATGAATTTTTCTCTTTCCTTAAACCCTTAGGCACAAAACGTATAAGTATGTATTATTAAAAAGAGGTAATTATTATTAAGTTAATATTTTTAAGAGTGAATAGTCTCTAGGTTGCCGGTAGACTGACCATGTCGAGTCCCGAACGGTCGAGTGGGAGGTACCACCACTCGCGCTAAATGCTTCCCCCACTACCAACAATCAATAACTCGTGAGAAAGGAATGCGCTGACTTCCTAGCCTTGCACGTTCGAATAAATATTAGTTTCCATCTAGCGCTAAGCCGCTGCGTCAGCTGAGAACGGAATTTTGTTTGAGAAAGATATAGGTTACAATCAAGCGTGAATTTTTCGAAGAGAGGATGGTGTTAAGTCACTATCAGACAGAGATTACCGGAACTGCACGTGCGCCTTATACTTGAGCTAGTAAATTACCTTTCATTGCACGTGTGCCTTTATCACGACCATGGAATTCCCATGTGCAAGCTAACATTATTACCTTTTATTACTTTGCATAAATGTTAATAATTATTTGTTTTATTAATTATTAATAATTGTCAAGGTTTATTCTTAATTAAAGGAGAAATAAGATTTATTATAATGTTATTTGCAGCAATCATTTAAATAAAGACAAGTTCCAATAATATTTGTTATATTAACTAATTGTTGAATAATAAGTGATGGTAATGTGGGAGCACGAAGTCGGTAATAACGACTTCCAAAATACATACAAAAGACAAACGTTCTATTATTACCGTATACCGTCCAAAAATGATAACTATCGATGGTCGTTCATAAGAGCGCCCAATACAAATAGACTTTACAATGAATACAATATAAGGTAAACCATCTTACGGTTATTTGTTATACAACAGTAAATTGTCCTAGTAATCGTATCGTAACCACGCGCAAATGTTATTAATATAATATAATGGTAATAATATAAATATGTAAGTGACAAAATTTTTAAAATTTTCGTAATTATGACAGAAAGACAAATCACAATCCTCGGGTAGTACGTTCCGTATACCAAATCGTCACTAGGACGTGACAATATTGAAAATTTTTTAGCGAAGGTAAAAATGTGCTATTAGAAGCAAGACAGAATGGATGTCACGTTTACAACAATCGTTTTTTGTTGAAAAGGAATTGAATTCTTTACGTAAAAAAACAAAAAAAATTTTTAATAAAATGATTTTTTATCTTTTTTTCTACTGCAGTTGTGGAGAAGTAAATGGTATTTGCTAGATTTTATTAGACATAAAACTTTTTATTCGTTAGCATACGCTTTAAAACTTGAAAGAAAACGTTTTATAGCTTCTGTTATATAGCACTTTTTTAAAGATTTTATAATTTTTACCTACGGTTTTATACAGAAATTAGCAAAAATATATTTCTAAATATATTAAAACATTTTTAGCGACAGTAAAAATGTGTTATTAGAAACCAAACAGAATAGATGTCAGGTTTACTGCAATCGAGTTTCGTTGAAAAAAATTAAATTCATCGCGTACAGTAACTGTAAATGTTGTAAAAAAATAAATTTTTCCCTTTTTCTGGACTGCTGTGGTTAAAATATAAATAATATTAGCTAGATTTTATTGGAACTAACAATTTTTTTGTTAGTATACGTTTTAAAACTTGAAAGAAAACATTTATAGCTTTTGTTATATATAATCTATATGATATATGATAGTTTCTACTATTATTTAATTTAGAAAAAAGCAAAAATTTTTCCTAATAGTAATAAAAAATTTTTAGCGACGGTAAAATTTGCTATTAGAAAAAAGACAGAATGTATATCAGGTTGACTACAATCGAGTTTCGTCGAAAGAGAATTGAGGTCAACGCGTAAAGTAACCAAAAAGAGTCGTAATAGAAAGGTTTTTTCCCTGTTTTTTTGACTGCAGTAGTCCAAATATAAATGATGTTTGCTAAATTTTTTCGGACTTTACACTTTTTATTTGTAAGTATACGCTTTAAAGCTTGAAAGAAAACGTTTCCTTGATTCTGTTAAACAGCACTTTTCAAGATCTATTATAATTTTTAACTACGATTTAATAAAGATAGAAGCGAAAATTTCTTTTAAATATATTTAAAATTTTGTAGGGTAGGTGAAAATGTGGTAATAAAAACTAAACAGAATAAATATTAGGTTAACTACAATCGAATTTTGTGGAAAAAGAATTAAATTCTACTTGTAAAGTAACCAAACAAAATTGTAATAAAATGATTTTTTCTCTTTTCTTTAAATGCAGTTGTTGAAAAGTAAATGATATTTGCTAGATTTTATTTCATATAACACTTTTTATTTGCCAGTATACGCTTTAAAACTTCAAAAAAAACGTTTTATAGCTTTTGTTAAATAGCATTTTTTTATAAACTTATAGTTTTTGACTACGAAATTATCCAGAAAGTAGCGAAAATTTCTTTTAAATATATTAATAAAATATTAGCGACGATAAAATATATGCTAATAAAAACTAAACAGAATAAATATTAGGTTGACTACAATCGATTTTTGTCGAAAAATTATTGAAATTTACACGTTACGTAACCAAAAAAAGTTGTAATAAAATGATGTTATCTTATTTCCTTGACTGCACTGGTAGAAAAGTAAATGATATTTGCTAGTTTTTATTGGACATAACAGCTTTTAATTGTTAGTATGCGCTTTAAAACTTAAAAGAAAACACTTTATAGCTTTTGTAATATAGAACTTTTTTAGATATTTTATAGTTTTTAACAACGATTTCTTCTAGAAAGTAGCTGAATTATATTTCTAAATATATTAATACATTTTTAGCGATGGTAAAAATGGGCTACTAGAAACATAACAGAATGAATGTCAGGTTTATTACAATTGAGTTTCGTTATAAAAATTGAATTCTTCACGTAAAGTAACTGAAAAAAGTTGTAATAAAATGAATTTTTCCCTTTTTTTGGACAGCAGTTGTTAAAATGTAAATGTAAATTGCTAGATTTTATAAGCCCTAACAATTTTTATTTGTTAGTATACTCTATAAAACTTGTAAGAAAACGTTTTGTAGCTTTTAGTATATAGCATTTCTTTAGATATTTGATAGTTTGCAACTATCATTTAATATAGAGAGAAGCGAAAATTTTTTTTAAAAATATTAAAAAATTTTTAGCGACGGTAAAATTTGCTATTAGAAACAAGACAGAATTTATATCAGGTTGACTGTAGTCGAGTTTCGTCAAAAGAGAATAGAATTCAGAACGTAAACTAACCAAAAAAAGTCGTAATATTATAAATTTTTCCTTATTCTTCGACTGCAGTTATAAAAAGTAAATGATACTTGCTAGATTTTATTGGACATAAAGCTTTTTATTTTTTAATATACGCTTTAAAACTTAAAAGAAAACGTTTTATAGCTTTTGATATATAGCACTTTCTTTGAAATTTTATAGTTTTTAAATACGATATAATCCAAAAAGTAGCAAAAATTTTTTTCTAAATATATTAAAACATTTTAAGCGACGGTAAAAATGTGCTATTAGAAACTAAACAGAATAGATGTTAGGTTGACTACAATCGAATTTTGTCGAAAAAGAATTGAATTCTACACGCGAAATACCCAAACAAAATTGTAATAAGATGATTTTTAATCTTCTCTTTTACTTCAGTTGATAATAAATAAATTGTATTTGTTAGATATTATTGCACATAACTCTTTTTAATTGTTAGTATACACTATAAAACTTGAAAGAAAACGTTTTATAGCTTTTGTTATATAGATGTGACGTTCCCGCAATTATACGAACTACTCTACAAAAATTTGCCTTAATTTTAGCTAGTCCGTAGAGCCGGTACTTGGCCAGGGATCTGGGCTAGAAAAGCCAGCACCAGTAAGTTTCAAAAAGAATAAGGTTTATTTACCTCTGTTAAAGTATCAAGATGACCTCCGGATCGAATTGTGCCCATTCCAGATAATTCACGGACCAAACAGCTTCTGAATCGATTATGTTGATTAAACGGTCGCCGGATTATGGTGTAACATGTGTTTTATCCATTAGAATAATGTCACTTTTTCACAGGTAAAACCAAAGTATATACTTATATAAAATTACACAATTAATTACACAAAATAATGGAGAAGTCTACCTTAATAGCAAACTAAAAAAAAAGAGTTTCTTGAAAAAGACTTCTCTTGTTTACCGCATAAAGGAGACAAATCTTTAAGAGTTGTCTTAGGCTTTCTTAGAGGGAGAGAGACCCTCAGGCACAAAACGTATAAGTATGTATTATTAAAAAGGTATAATTATTCTTAAGTTAATATTTTTAAGTGAATAGTTTCGATGTTGCCGGCAGACTAACTGGAGAAGAGTCTCTAAGCTCCCCACGTCGAGTCCTGTACGGTCAAGTGGGAGGTACCCCCACTCGCGCTAAGTGCCTCCCTCACTACCAACCATCACCAACTCGTGAGAAAGGAATGCGCTGACTTCCTAGCCTTGCACGTGCGAATAAATATTAGTTACTATCCAGCGCTAAACCGCTGCGTCAGCTAAGAACAGAATTTTGCTTTAGAAAGGTATAGGTTACAATCAAGCGTGAATTCTCCGAAGAGAGGATAGTGTTAAGTTACCATCAGTTAAAGATTGTCGGAACTGCACAAGCGTTTTATACTTGAGCTAATAGATTTCCTTTTAGTGCACGTTTGCCCTTATTACGACTGCAGGAATTTTATGTGCAAGCTAACATTATCATTTTTTATTACTTTGCATAAACGTTAATAAATATTTGTTTTATTAATAATTAATAACCGTCAAGGTTTATTCTTGAAATAAGGAATAATAAGACCTTTAATAATGTTATTTGCAGCAATCAATTAAATAAATACAAGTGCTAATAATAATTGTTATATTAACTAAAATTTGGACAATAAGTGTTGGTAACGTGGGAGAACGATGTCAGTAATACCGACTTCTTAAAAGACCGTTTACCGACTTCAGTTGTCGGTAAGGCAGATTTCCCTATGAACGACCATCGACATACGTTCTATTATTACCGTATGCCGTCAAAAAATAGTAATTATTGATGGTCGTTTATCAAAGCGCCTAATAAAAATAGACTTTACAATAATTATAATATAAGGTTAACCACATAACGGTTATTTGTTATACAACGGTAAATTATCCTAGTAATCGTAACGTAACCACGCGCAAATGTTAGTAATAATATAATAATATATTGTTAATATTATAATGTAATAATATCAATAATAATGTAATAAATGTTAATAATATATTATAATGTTAATAATATAATGTAATTAATAAAAATATGTAAGTGACAAAATTTTTGCATTTTCGTAATTATGACAGAAGAACAAATCACAATCTTTAGGTAGTACGTTCGGTATACCAAATCGTCACTAGGACGTTACATCTCCTCCCTTAAAGAAGAAGCAACCAAGAAAACTATTTTCTGGTGCTTCGTAAAGGATCAAAACTACTGGGGAGATCGTCTTCCAAATTGAAACGTACATGCTTACCCGAATTTTGAGGTTGCGAGTCGTTTGTGATTTGAACTTCTAGCCGTTCCGATTCGATTTCCCTTAATTCTATTTCTTTTATTTCTTTTGGTGTATCTTGGCGCTCATTTCTGCTTTTTAGATGTAATAATAGGTTCGCCAATGATCTCCAAATTCTGCTAAGAAGGTGCATACTTAACCCATAAACCGTAAGCAAAGCATAACCACGTAAAATCGAGTCAATTACAAGCTTTATTAGTTTAAAAATAAAAACTATTTCTAATATTGCTGCACAGACGGTCCCGAACTTTATAGTCTATTCCACATACGTGTAGTAACCCTTTTAGGTAATTTTTGCATCTTACTTTCACTCACAAGATTCACAAAATATAATGTTTCTGAATTTATTTTCTGTCTAGCGGCTCCTCTTGCGATATTGTTCACTATTGATTGTTGTTTTATTGGAAACATTACATGGTCCCGTAGGCTTTCCAGGTCCGCTTGGGAATAATTACCGCTTGTTGCGAGAGAGCCCGCATCAAGGTACTTCTAATTGGATGTGGTTTGTGGTTCCAAGATATGTTGATCCCTAACGTACGTTGGTTATTGCAGAAATTGGTACCAGACGCCTCCGACGAAGTACCCATGCGTGAGCAAGGCATTGCAGGGCTCCTGCGTGCCTATGCCCACCAAAATACTAGATTTAGGTTTCAGAAACATACTTGCATTTTAGTACGTCACCGCTAGCTTCCGGAAGCAACTATCAGTGTGCCTAATTTTGACTGGAACAGGGGTGCATTTGATAATGTGCGCCACGTCTCCTCCAATGACCGCTATGTATCCTGGGCTCTTTATGACAGTTACAGCAAAAACGTCAGGAAGCATCACCGCTAGTGCGAGTGCGTTCCTGATAACTACTTTCTCTAGTTTGTATCTTTGTTGTAAGACATTATTCTATAAGTTTTCTAGTTGATTTTGATGGTGTTTTTCTACATAAACGAATTTAGAATTTACATAAGTAAATAGATCCATATTATTGGTTGATAGTTTTGTTCTTGATGTAAATGTCTTTTCTCGTCCAGTTTCCAGGATAAATAATTTTGGATGCTCGGTTTTTATATGTTTGTATCCGCATAAGTTTTCCTTCTGTTTTCCCATTAACGCGAATGTTGTCTCGCCTTCAGTAACTGCGTAAATGTGTGAATTGCAGTCATTTTAACTGCTTCTCCCTCGTATAATGCAGAATACATTCCAAAATTGCATGTAGATCTTGAAATGACGGTCCAGAAAGCATTCCCATTTTCGTTAGTGAAACAAGTCTTCTCCGAAAAGGAACATTGTAGTTGTCCTCTTAATGATATAGAATTATCTTTTATTTTAACTATTCCCGTGTAAGTTCCAATATTTGTACGCACGACCCCTTGAACCACAACACATTCCTATGTTCCGTCGGCGTCGGAATATTGCGTTCCCTGGCACCTGCCATCGATGCCGATTAAGCCCGCAAATGTTACACTCCAAAAGTCAGTTGTATTGATTTGAAGACCACTTATTTGGGTGAAAGAATTCAATGAAAGTTTTCCCGTTTTGATAATTGACACGCACACTTCGCGTAAGATTTCAACCAAGTACAAGCGCCGACCATTATGCACAGCCGAGATGTGCGAACTCATCCCGCAATAATATATTGTTCTGTCAATTTCTACACTGCACTGAAAAACCATAGTATTATCGTAGTCTATTAGTTGTAGCAGTTGCACGTACGTCTTTGTTTTGTTGACAGCTGTGTTGACGAGGTCGCACTCTCCTGTCTCCAGTAGTGAGACCGTGATGATGTTTGCCGCTGCGCTTCCGCAATCGTAGACAAGTAATGCAGACGCGACAGTGATGTAGTAAATGACAAGGAAACCTAGTATCGTCTTCATTTTTGTACGTAAACTAAAAGATATTTATTTTATTTGTTTTTAGCAATCTTGAATTTATCTTTGTGAACGATTCTAGTTTAATACCTATAGTTAATCTTAATATTGTTATTAGGTAGCAGTTCTTTTAATTTGGTTGGGGCCAGTGTATTGACTGACAAGTTTTTTCGTTTGTCCCTTTAAAAGATATATGTATTACCCAACTTTTAGGTTCTGACCCAGAGCATTTCGATCGTAGTAAAATTTTGATCTGATTTTAGCTCCTACTAGGTTCCGTCTTGCAATGTTCTGAGAAGTTTTAATCTTATTAACCAAATCTAAATAATAGTCTAAGTATGTGTTGTCTAAAGCTACATTAGTATGTACGTCTGCAGAGGGTGTATTAGCTTGTTTTGCACATATTAATTCATGAGAAGTAAACCTGGTTCCCTTGTGCGTACTGGCGTTATATGCGAACATGGCGTGTGTTACCCATTTATCCCACTCGCTCCTTTTATTTATATAGTGTTTTAAATATTCTATTAATACAATATGAGATCTTTCTAGTGATTCATTTGACTGAGGATTGAACGCCATTTTTCTTATTTGTCTTAGATTTTATTGTTTGGCTATTGCCTTTAAAAGTGAACTAGTAAAGTTCGTTCCCTGGTCAGTTAATATGGATCGTGGTGCCCCGAAAACATTGCAAACATTATGGACTAATCCTTCTGCAATATCTATGGACGTAGTTGTTTTTAATAATGTAGCAATAAAATATTTAGTAAGAGCGTCTTGTACTGTAAGAATATATATATTTCCTGATTTCGTTTCAGGGAGTTGCCCGACCATGTCAATGGATATCTTGTCGAATGCCGCTCCCGGTTTATCAGTAAGTATCATTGGTTTCTTGGACTTTACTCTTACAAATTTCTTTAACTGACAACTTGTACAATTTTCAATAAAATCAGTAATGTCCTTTTTCAAATTTGGCTAATAATATTTATGTCGAATTTTTTTATACGTTTTTGTGACGCCTTTGTGCCCACCAATATGCGAGGAGTGGCATTCGGCAAGAATGTCCTCCCGCAGTTCTAACTTAGGAACTAAGTATTTGGTTTAAACAGATACTTATACAGCAATTTTCTGATTCAAACGTGTTACATAATTTCTTTGGAATTCAAGGCCATAATATGCCGTCCAAGCATTGTGTCTTGGCGATGCTAACGGATTTTAAGTTATGCTCTCGTCCTACTGAGAGCAAGGAACCAATTGCCTCGTATATCGTCTCTAATTTTGTGCTGTTTGCAATGTTTTCCCTTATAGGGATAATTATTTATTTATTTCTTCCTATGTTGGTCACCCTGGCACAAGCTAAAGTTAAATCTTTTACGTGCGGAATAAGTTTTGTTAGTTCTAATAGGATAGCACCATTATCGCATGGTGTACTGTTTAAATCGGTGAAAATTACAATATTGTCACGCCTTAATTGTAGAGAGTCTCGTGAGACACCTACATTTTTCGTTTTCATTATTATATTATTGTTTATTCTTGATTGTGCATGTGGAAAGTATAGTCGTTCCTAGTCACTACAGCTTTCAACGTCTGTATTTTCGTCTTCTAGTGGTGGTGTTGCTAACCGTGACGTCAGCTGTTACGTCGGGGTCACTGTCCTCGTGATTTGTCATTTTGTTCTTAGTTTCAAAGTGAACAATACTCTCATCAGAATCGTATGTGCTTATAGGAAATACTCTTTTAGTTTCTGCTGGATTTCGTGATAGAGCGTCAACGTTAGCACCCGTAGTTCCTGGTTTATAAATAATTTTGAACGTATACTTAACCAATTTCAGATGCCACTTTTCTGATCTTGATATCGGGTCCCTTACCGATTTTAGCCAAACTAGTGGTTTGTGATCAGTTATGAGGGTGAACTCTCGACCGTACAAATATTGCCTAAAATAGTTTGTAGCGAAAACTATTGATAATAACTCTCTTTGAATAGTGGAATAATTCATTTCAGCCTTAATTAGAATTCGCGTGCAATAGGAGATGGGCAAATCCCTTCCAACGGGGCCTTGACTCAACACGGCGCCGATTGCATAACCGGATGCGTCCGTTGTGACGTTAAAAGGCAGGGAGAAATTTGGATATTGTAGAATTAGTTCCCTGCACAAGGCATCACGCAATGTGCAAAATGCGTTTTCCCGGCTAGATTCCCATCTAAATAAAGCCTCCCTTTTTAGTAAATCTGTTAGAGGCTTTGCTACCTTTGAGAAAGTTGGTATAAATCTTCTATAATATCCAGAAAGACCTAAAAATTAGCGAATTAATTTAATGTTGTCTGGACGCGGAAATTCCTTTACTGCTTCTAATTTTCTTGGGTCAGGCTTTACGCTGTCTTTTCCTATAATATGGCCCAAATAAACAACCTCTTGTCTGAGAAATTCACATTTATCGGGCTGCAGTTTTAGATTTGCTATACGAAGACAATGCGCGAGTTTATTAAATTTTGTTTGATGCTCACCGAGTGACCTCGCGTAAAGAACCACGTCATCCGAATATATAAACATTTCCTCGCCCTGTAAACCGGTCAAGACATAGTCCATTAACCTCTGAAAGGTTGCAGGAGCGTTTTTTAAACCAAATAGCATTCTATTAAATTAATAATGACCATGCGGGGTGGAGAAAGCTGTCTTTGCGCGGTCATCCGGATGCATTTCGATTTGATAAATTCCGGATTTCAGGTCAAAAATAGAAAAATATTTTGCTGCGCCGAGTTGGTCAAGTATCTCCGTAATATTTTGTATAGGGTACGCGTCTCCTACCGTTTTATGGTTAAGATTCCTATAATCGATCACCACCCGCCACTTTGAGTTACCTTTTGAGTCCGACTTTTTCAGCACTATCCAAATGGGTGAATTATAGGGTGAAAGAGATGGTCTTATTATGCCATCGTTGAGCAGTTTCTAGGTTTGCTTCTTTACTTCTTCCTTACGAATTGGCGGAAATCTATATTGTCTGGTGTGCACCGGAATGTCATCGGTAGTAATTATTCGATGTTGTAAAAGATCGGTGCAACCAAGCGGTTTGCCAGGAAGATGAAAAATGTTTGCGTTTTTGTCTAGTAATTTAGAAACGGATTCTGCCTTTTCTGTGTTTAGATGATCAAGGCGAAGGAGTGCTCTAACAGAGTCTTGTCTGGACAAGGTTGGAGGTTTGGGAGATTCTTGATTTTCGTTTACTTGATTTGGATCAGTGCAAGGGGATTCGGAGATATTATAAAGAGTGTGCAAGCATTCATTTGAATTTGTAACTTCGGATGTGGAATTATGGGAATCACATGGTAAACTTGGAAGAGTTCCTATATTATATGCTAAAAGTTCTAATTTAGAAATTTGTAGTGAAACAGATCTCGAAGTTGTATTAATGAGTCTGAAATAGGCCCTTCCATCTACGTTTCCCACAAGTGCTTCGCCGGCATAAACTCCCTTTGGAAACTGTATTAGCGGAATATAACCGTCTTAAACATTAGCGTTTATAACGTGGCAGAAAATCACCTTCGAAGTTCTAGGTGAAATGCTAACTTTGTCGCCAACCGTAAACAGAACCTTCCTATTTTTTACTGTAAGCCCTTCCCCGATTTGGTTAATATTTTTCGGAATGGAACGAAGGAGCTTGTTGCCTAATATTCCATCCATAGAAATAGGGAAGTGGTTGTCTACGCGTAAAATGTGGTCTTCTCTCCGAAAATAACTAGTTCGACAGTACCCAATGTTTTTTGTGTGTCGGGAGAGATACCCGTCAGTTGCACTACTCTTTTTGTGTTTATAATTGTCTTTTTAGCTAGTTTTTTTATTTTTATCAAATTTATGTCGGCGCCTGTGTCTATCATAAGTGTCACCGCTTTTCCCAGTCCTGGAGAAGTCGCAGTGACACACAGAGCCGTCCAAATATTATTTTGTCTTACGTGTTTGACTTCGACGGGCCCGCTTTCGGATTCGGAGTTTGTGGACGCTGTTGTGGTGTGGGATAGCGACGAGCGTCGTCCGTCGTTCCCCTCATCCCGTTACCCTGATTTTTTTTTTCTAATTGGTACTTTAACTTTCGACAGTCAAATATTATGTGTCCTAAGTTCTTACAATAGGAGCATTTTTTTGGACTTTTATATCCCGTTTTCGTTTGAGATTTTGAATTGTTTGGAAAGGTTCGACCGGACTTATTTGAATTATCTTGCCTTCTTTTAAAACATCTAACCTACGTGTTGCCTTGTTTTTGACAGTAGTTGCATACCGCTTTTCTAAAACAGTCACCTTTTTTATGTCCAGGTTTGTGACAGTGCTCGCAAACTATTAGGTGTACAAATAAGTTTCCGCTGTTTTTATGTAGATAGCGCGGCGCGGAGTTTCCGTTAACTTTCGCAGATGATATCCTGCTAACAAATTAGTTTCGACGTTTAAGAACAACATAACCTATTAATATTATTGATTTCATATTGGTACAATATAATTTTTTTTAGGTAAATATGTCCAAATTTTAGCAAAATAAGCGTCATTTGCGGGAAATATTAGTTTACTTCTTTAATATAAAGAAATCTGCTGCTGAGGCGCATCGATTGCTCGTAGAAGCATATGGTGAGACTGCTTTGAGTGAGAGAACGTGTCGTGGGTGGTTTCAAAAGTTTAGAAACGGTGATTTCGATTTAGAAGACAAAGATCGCAGTGGAAGGCCAAAAATTTTCGAGGATGCAGAATTGGAGAAAATATTGGAGGAAGATTCGTCTAAAACACAAAAARAACTTGCTGTAACATTAGAAGTCACTCAGCAAGCAGTCTTACATCGTTTAAAATCATTAGGAATGATTAATAAACAAGGAAATTGGGTTTCGTACGAATTAAAGCCGAATGATATTGAACGCCGATTATGCTTAAGTGAAATACTGCTTGCTAGACATAAAAAAAAGGGTTTTTTACATCGTATCATCTCTGGTGACAAGAAATGGATACATTATGATAATCCAAAAAGAAGAAAATCATGGGAATTACCAAGCAATGCGTTAACATTAACAGCAAAACCGAATATTCACGGAAAAAAACTCATGCTGTGTATTTGGTGGGATCAGCTGGGTGTAGTGTATTATGAGTTGCTTAATCCGAGCGAAACAATCACCGGAGCCCTCTATCGAACACAATTAATGAAATTGAGCCAAACATTGAAGGAAAAACGCCCTCAATACTATTCTAGACACGAAAAAATTATTCTCCTGCATGACAATGCTTGTCCACATGTAGCGGCTCCCGTGAAAAAGTATTTGGAAACACTAGATTGGGAAGTGTTACCCCACCCTCCGTATTCACCAGACATTGCACTGTCCGATTATCACCTATTTCGGTCCATGGCAAATGCTCTGTCCGAGCAGCGGCTCAAATCATATGAAGATACCAAAAATTAGGTTGATTCGCTGATAGCCTCAAAAGACAAGGAGTTCTTCCGACGTGGGATCCGAATGTGGCTTGAGAGATGGGAAAAGTCATTGCAAGTTATGGACAGTATTTTAAATAATCTTAAAATTACCATTCTTCTTGAATAAATACTTAATTTTTAATAAAAAAACACCAGAAACTTATTTGTACACCTAATATATTTTCTTTAATTTGTCGAATATTACCCACGCGGTTTCTAAACGTAGGAGAGGCGTTCCTTTTTTCATCGTCTATAATTTTCCTGTCGGTTCCCAAAATGCCCATTTTACTATCTTCCTCCCTTATTTGCTTGTCTATTTTTAGAAGGCAGATTAGAATCTCGTCAAAATTACTATAATATTCGAATTTTAAGGCTGTCTTATAATCACGAGGTAGGCCCCTAACTAGTCCCTCTTTTTCGATTGGTAATTCGACCCTGCGTTCCACATGCACTGAGTTTTTCGTTGTTTTATCAAGAACCGATTGGATGAGTTCCTTTATTCTACTGAAATAATCGAGCATATGTTCGCCCGGCCTCATAAACTCCGTGGCGAGCTGTCCCATTTAATAGTTGGATCCGCGTAAAGGCAGAAACGCGTCTTTCAGTCTTTCTATAAGGTGTTCTACTTTACTAATTCTAAGAACCTCTGTTACTAAGTACTCGTGAACACTAAGTTTTGAAAGGAGATGCCTTGTAAGAGATGTTTCCATTTCGGTTGAAAAACCCGCCGGCAATGATTCAAATGCGCGTCGACACGCTCTAATAAACTGTGTTACGGAAACGTTTTTTCCATCAAATTTAGTGACATGTCCTATAAGTTCCCTTAATTTAAACGAAGACTGTGACAAATGGGGAAGAGGAGCAAATGGAGCCATCGTCCTCATTTCYCTAATCTCCCGCCTTAAATCTTCGATTTCCCTTTTTAATTCGCTTTCCCCTTCGAAAAGCGGTGTTATCGTTCTCCGTCTGGGAGCTGTATTTAGAGAAATAGATCGCGAGGAACCAGGAGTAATAGGCAATGGAACGGGGGAGTCCACCGGAGGATCAGTCCGTTCAAAACCCCGAAAACCGGAAATATCGGCTCCTAAAGATTTTCTCATTTCCTCCTCTTGCAACGCGAGTCTCCGTTCTCTTTTTTCCATCTAAAGTTCGCGCCTATTAAGTTCCTCTTGTTTCATAAATTTCTCTTCCTGCGTTTTAGTAAGTACATCTCGAATATCATATATTTCCTCCATTCTCCTACGCATTACCGAATCCATGTCGCCAAACCTAGACGTTTGTTCTATAGCGGCCTCCGAAGAGATTAGTGTGTCTGGTCTAATTCTTCTCTGTTCTTGCGACATTTTAAACTTTTGCAATATATAGTCAAAGATTCCCAAAATGCACAGAATAAGTTTAAAAAAGAGGTAAAATTTAAATTTTATAACGAAATTTCGATATTTAAATCTATCAAGAATTCGCGATTCTTAGTGTGAACTAATCAAACGAACAAGCAAAGGTCCCCGTTTTAGCGATCCCACCGCTGCCACCAGTTTCAAGTTCTTGTGACGACCCAGAAGGGGGTGTCAAGAGGAGTAAAAACAAATTCTATTCTTCCGTTTTCCTGGTCAATCTTTTCAGAATTTACGCGGTTAGGAAGAGTGCCCCGTTTTTAGTCAATCTATCAAGCCGGACTTTACTCGGGATCCGGGCAAGAGGAGCCTTAATCCCAAAATAAGTACTTACCTGGGTGCCGCCGTTGTTTGACAGATGTTTATTCCGCCAGTGACCTGGATAGACCTCCCTGATAAAAATTGAGGATTTCGGCCAATAGGAGTTTAACCCCAATTCACAACACAAGATATTTGGTAAAAACAAAGTATATGCTAAACAATAGTTGATACTCGAAAGTATACACTGAGTTTACAAAATTTATGTTAACAATATTAAAAAGAAAACGACGTTTCACAGAACAATGTAAACTAAACGCAATAATGTAAAGATTGTCACAAAGCGACGTAAACTGAACGCTGTATTATAAAGATTAGAGAACAAAGTAACGTTAACTAAACGCAGTATTATAAAGTAATATAAAGATGAGAGAACAAACTCTTATAATATAACAATTGTACAAAATTATGAATTAAGTAAATTATTGACTATTAGTTAAAAATGTACAACAATTACCGAAAAAGTTTGTCTTCCAAGCTAACCGAATAACGTATAATGAAGACTTATCTTGAAAAAGACTTGTCTTATAAAAGAAGTTGTCGTGTTGGAAGAGAGACTTTTAGTTAAAATTTATAAGTACAAAATATTTAAGAGCTAGACTTTAAGAGAAGAGTTTATGTGTTATATGTATAAGAGTTGTCGGTGGACTGACGAGAGGAGTCTCTAAGCTCCCCATGTCGAGTCCCAAAAAGCCGAGTAAGAGGTACCCCTACTCTCGCTAAGTGCTTCCCCCACTACCAACTATCAACAACTCGTGAGAAAGGAATGCGTCGACTTCCTAGTTTTGCACGTGCGAATAAATATTAGTTACCATCCGGCGCTAAACCGCTGCGTCAGCTGAGAATGGAATTTTGCTTTAGAAAAATATCGGTTACTATCATGCGTGAATTCTCCGAAGAGAGGATAGTGTTAAGTTACTATCAGACAGAGATTCTCGGAACTGCACGTGCATCTTATACTTGAGCCAACAGATTTCCTTTCACTGAACGTGTGCCTTCATCACAACCGTGGAATTTTTATGTGCGAGCCAACATTATTACCTTTCACAAATAATATTACCTATTTGTTTTATTAATTATTAATAATTGTCAAGGTTTATCCTTGATTAAAAGGGAAATAAGATCTATTATAATGTTATTTGCAGCAATTATTTAAATAAAGACAAGTGCCAATAATAATTGTTATATTAATTAAACGTTGAACAATAAGTGTTGGTACTGTAGGAGCATGAAGTCGGTAATACCGACTTCCAAAAGGCCGTTTACAGACTTCAGTTGTCGGTAAGGCAGATTTCCTTACGAACGACAATCGACATACGTTCTATTATTACCGTATGCTGTCTAAAATGATAATAATCGATGGTCGTTCATAAGAGCGCCCAATACAAATAGACTTTACAATGAATATAATATCAGGTGAACCACTTTACGGTTATTTGTTATACAACGGTAAATTATCCTAGTAATCGTCTGCTTTTGCATAAAGGCCATTCATTTAGAACTCGTACAGCACGTACAGCAGATGAAACAGCATTTTTGGAACCGATGGAATAAAAAATATTTAAACAAGCAGACGGGTCGTAAAAAATGGCACAGAGGCACAGCATACGAAATAATCTTGGGTACGCTAGTCATCCTGCAAGAAGATACATCCCCTCCAATTAAATAGCTATTAGGAAGTGTCGCGGAAGTACATAAATGAGCCGACAGTATAGCACGCGTGGCGAGAGTAAAAACTGCCAACGGTCTTGTAAAGCGCGGTATTAAACGTCTGTCTCCTTTGCCAAGCGTTTTATGAAAAAAAAGAAAAATTTTTTTTTTTGTAATTTAGTAGCGTTAATTACTGAATATGTATTGTAATATTCGCTTAGCAGTATGTATATAGTTTATAATTTGTATTTAGGTGTGTGCATTTTTTTTAAATTTTGAACAATGACCGTTCAAGGGGGTGGTGAATGTTGCGTATCCTACGCAACGAGTGAGTAGGGCGAAGCGCTGGGGCGTGTACAGCCCTGCCAAGGCGTAAAACACGTGCGACAAAGCAGTATCGTTTTTTTTTGCTGGTAACCACGGTAGAGAAAAGATGTTTGCAAGAGCTCCTTTTTTCTTCTAGCCTGCGTTCTCTCACTACATTTATTACGCCAATCACACGTATCGACAGCAGCGTTATCTTTGGGCTTATCGGTGATTGGTCTAGCATGGCATCGCTTTTTTGTATAAAGCCCAGCGCGTTCTTGCGCCTATTATTACTCGTTATTTATCACGCGTGATTCATTGTTCGAGATTCATCTAACGTATAAAAGCTAAAACTTGCAAGAACTATAATACTTCAAAGAGAACTATTTTTATTGCGCAATACTACATCATTTAAGTTCGGCCAGCGACAAAGAAACAAAGGCGGTCCTGCACGTTGCAAGAATTTTACTTATTTGTACGGATTCTTTGTCATCGTTTCAACGAGGGTTTTTATGCTTAAAGGCTTTTCCCTGACGAGCCAAATAAAGCGTACTTCTTAGTACTGACTAGGCTTAAATATATTTGTTATTGTGTTTTATTTTCTTATCGTCCTTTCCATTAATAAACAATCTCAATATCAACCGTAAGGAGATTTTTCGATTCACTACAATCAACTGAAGTACTGATTAAGGCATCGGTTGCTTCAAGAAAAGTACTAAACATATCAAATCTCTTTCCATTTTAATTAAAGTACTCATTTTATTAAATCTCTTTCTATTTAAATAAAAGTAAACGACTTAATAAGTCTATTGCAATTTGTTGAGAAGTACTTTACATATAAATTTCCTTTTATTTGAATAAAAGTACTCAATTTATCAAATTTCTTTCAATAAAATTAAAAAATTAGTCTACACATCAAATATTTTTTCATTTGAATGAAAGTACTAAGCTTAATAAATCTCTTTTTATTTACGTAAAAGTACCTAACATATCAAGTCTATTTAAATTTAAAATAAAGTGCTTTACTCATCAAATCTCTTTCTATTTAAATATAAAAACTCTACTCATCAAATATCTTTCCATTTAAATGAAAGTATTTACCTCATTAAATCCTTTTTTAATTGAATAAAAGTTACAAACTCATCAAATCTCTTACCATTTAAGTTAAAGTACTCAAATCCTCGAATATCTTTTGTGACGTTCTTGCAGTTAAACGAGTAAAAGACGCGTGCCCTTACAAATATTTGCCCTATTTTCTGTCAGTCCGTAAAGCCGGTACTCTACCAATGACCTGGGCTAGAAGAGCCAGCACTTACAAGGTTAAAAGAATGATGAGGTATACTTACCTTTGAAGAATTAGTAACACGTCTTCTGGAACGAATTGTGTCGATTAAACGGTCGCAGGATTTCGGTGTAATACGGGTTTTTTGCCGTTAAGATAATGTTTCTAAATTCACAGGTAAAACTAAAGTATATTCTTCTAAGTTACTCAAATAATTACACGGAGATAAATTAACAAAAATAATGTAGAAGTCCGTCTTTCAAGCCAATAAAACAAAAAGAGTATTTGGGAAAAGGCTGCTCTCGTTTTTAACGTATAATAAAGAATAATATAGAAAAGTAGTCATAGGCCGTTTAGGAAAAGAAAGTTTCTTGTACAAAGGAACGCGTGAATACCTATTATTAGAACAGAGGTTATTAACTAAGTAAATATTCGCTAATGAGATTTTCGTTGTTTTGGGTAGGTCGTAAACGAGGAGTCCCGTGACTCACGAGCCCAGCCCGGCTGAGTGCGAGGTACCCCTACTCGCGTCTAAATGCCCCCTCCACTACCGACCATCACCAATTCGTAAAAAAGGAATAGTAATTGTTATATTAACCAAATGTTAACTAACAAAAGTCGGTAATGTAGGTAAGGCAGGTTACCCTATGAACGACAATCGACACATGTTTATACTAAYATCACATGCTGACAAAATAATAACCATCGATAGTCGTTCATAAGAGTGCTTATAATGTAAGTAACAAAAATTTAAATAATTTTTTTCGTCTAATATGACAGGAAGATAAATCGCAACTATTGAATATTATTTATATAATGATTTACATTGGATAATACGTCTGGCTATACAAAGTCGTCACTAGGACGTGACACTTTCTATTGAAGTTAAAATACTCAAATAATCAAATTTCTTGTTATTTTAATAGAAATACCTCACTTATCAAATTATTTTTTATTTAAGTAAAAGTACTCAACTCGTCTAATCTCTATACATTTGAACGAAAGAAATCGACTTATTAAATTTGTTTCCATTTTAATGATAGTACTTAACATAACAAATCTTTTTTAATTTAATTGAAAGTACTAAACTTATTAAAATTTCTTTCCTTTTAAATAATAGTACTTATGTCATTAAATCTCTTTGTAATTGAATGAATGTACTTAACTCTTCAAATCTCTTTCAATTTGAATGATGTTTCCCACTCATTAAATTACTTTCTATTTAAATGAAAGTACCAAACTTATCAAATCTTTTTCTATTTGAATAAAACTACTCAACATATCAAATCACTTTCTATTTGAATCAGAGTACTCAACTCAATAAATCTCTTTTATTTAAAAAGAAAGTACTAAACTTATTAAATCATTTTTTGATTTAATAAAAAAAATTAACTCATTAAATGCCTCTCGATTTAAATAAATGTACTCAACTCATTATATCTCTTTTTACTTGAATAAAAGTGCTGAAATCATTTATACTATTTATAGTTGAACGAAAGTACCCAACTTATAAAATCTCTTTGCATTTAAATAAAAGTACTCATTAAATTTATTCTCTTTCTAATTTTGTTTAAAAATACTCAATTTAAATAATTTTTTTTTTTTAAAAAAAGTACCTAACTAATTATATCTCTCCTAATTTAAATATAAGCACCTAACCAAATTATACTCTTTCCATCTAAACGAAATCACTACACTTATGAAAACTATTTCTATTTCGATAAAAGTTCTATACTCATCAAATCTCTTTCTTTTTAAAAGAAAGTACAGGACTCATTACATCTTTTTCTATTTAAATAAAATTACTAAGCAAATGAAGTCTCTTTCTATATAAATAAAAGTACTCAAATCATTTAATCTCTTACTATTTAACTAAAAGCAGTTAACTTATCAAGTCTCTTTTTATATGAGTAGAAGTACCATACTCATCGAACCTCTTTCTATTTGAATGAAAATACTTAACTCATTTATACTCTGTCCATTTAAACGAAAGTAGGCAACTTATAAAATCTCTTTGCATTTAAACGAGAGTACTTAACTTATCAAATCTTTTTCCATTTCAATATACGTACCTAAGTCATTAAATCTTTTTTAATTTAAATAAAAGTGCGAAACCTATTTACCGTATTTTTATTTAAATGAATGTACTCAACTGATTTATTTTCTTTCTAATTTTGTAACAAAATACTAAGCTAATATAATATTTATCTCTTTGATCGAAAGTACTGAACTAAAACAATCTTTTTCCATTTGATTAAAAGTAATAAGTACATCGAATATTTTCCTATTTTATTAAAAGTACCATATTAATTAAATCATTGTCTATTTGAAATAATGTATTATACCCAACTCATTAAGTCTCTATCCATTTAAATAAAAGTACTTACCTTATAAAAACTCTCTCTATTTGAATTAAAGTTCTAAACAAACCAAATATTTTTCCATTTAAGTGAAAGTACTAAACTCAAATTATCTCTTTTTATTTAAATGAAATTACTTGACTAATCAAATCTCTTTCAATACGAGTAAAATTACTCAACTTAATAAATCCCTTTCTATTTGAAAAAAAGTAATCAATTAATAAGATCTCTACTAATTTAAATGAAAGTACTTAATTCATCTGGTGATGCGACCGATGCCTTAATCGTTACTCCAGTAGATTGTAGTAAATCGAAAAATCTCCTCACGGTTAATATCGAGATTTTTTTTTATTGACAAGAAGGATAGATAAATAAAAGACAATAACAAATATATTGAAGCCTAGTCAGTACTAAAAAGTACGCTTTATTTGGCTCGTCAGGGAAAAGCCTTTCGGCATAAAAACACTGGTTGAAACATTGACGAAGAATCCGTACAATTTAGGATAATTCTGGCCAAGTACATGACCGTCTTTGTCCCTTGTCGCTGGCCGAACTTAAATGATGTAGTTTTGCGAAATACAAATAATTCGCCTTGAAATAATATTTGCAAGTCTTTGCTTTCTAATCTATATGAATCTCGAGCCATGAATAACGCGTGATAAATTAAGAGTGATTTTAGGCGCAAGATCGCGCTGGGCATTATCCAAAAAAGCTATGCAATGCTGCACCAATTACTGGAAGCCCGAGCAGAACGCAGTTGTCGATACATGTGATTAGCGTAATAAATGTGAGGGGAAAACGCGAGCTAGAAAAAAGAAGGAGCTCTTACAAAAATCTTGGCGCTACCGTTTTACCACTCAAAACAAAGATACTGCTTTTTCGCGCGTGTCTCAAGCCTTAGCAGTGCCGCACACACCCCGGCGCTTCACCCTACTCACTCGTTGCGTAGGATACGCAACATCCTCAAATCTCTTTCTGTTTAAATGCAAGTTATCTACTCCTTAAATCTCTTTATAGTTAAATAAAAGTACTAAATTTATCAAATCTCTTTAGATTTAAATAAAAGTACTCAAGTTATAAAAACTCTTTTTATTTAAATAATAGTAAATAACTAATAAAATCTTTTTCT
>NW_014570193.1:29338-31048 GCF_001313835.1 Polistes canadensis
CTTTCTATTTAAATAAATGTACTCTATTTATCAAGTCTAATTCAGTTTAATTTAAAAAAGTATAAAAAAGAGTATAAAAGGACTTTTTATACTCTTAAATAAATTCACCGTCTTTTAACATCTTTAAATAATTTAAAAACATTTTTTTGTATGTGTTCAAATTATATTTTCTTTTATTTAACATAATACTTGATTCTAAAATTCAACATTACATCAATTTCTATTATCTATTTTTACTGGATGATTCCCTTCTTTTCTTCATCGTACTGTGATTTAAATATTTTTCTGAAGAAGAAAACATCTTAACTTGCACCATACAATCTTCCAATGGTGAAATTTTATGGATTTTTTGTGTCGCTGGTATTGTTTTTGCATTTGTGAACCGATCTTCTAATTTCCACTCATTGTACTCATAGTTTTTTTCTCATTTGTACTCTTGTAATTTTACTCATTGTATTTTTGAAGTTGTCATATTTTAGTATCAAAAAAAACGTCCATAAGAGTAAAAAAATAACGTCAATAAGAGAAAAAAATAATTTTTTTTAGAAAAAATAACAATTTCTTGGACGATAATCACTTGAAATTCTCCAATAACATTTTATTTTTCAACTTTTGAGGTTTCACGAGAAAATAAAAAAAATTTCATAACAAAGTTATATAAAATTGGCCAAAATTCAATAACAATTTTTTTATAATCAAGAAAAAAAATTAGAAGCGATTGTCGTCACATTTTTTAATTAACGAGGATCATTGCAGAATTAGTTAAAGTATTCTTAAAGCAAAAAAAAAAAAAGAAAAATAGTCGGACTTTGAGAAAATTACGGGTTTTTCAAAAAAACTAAAATATTTCATATATCTGGGGTTCTGAAAATTAATTTATATTTTTTTTCGAAAACTACATTTAAAAACAAAAATTTTGAAAAAAAAGTTCCCAATCAGTCAATTTTTGAAAAAGTTCTGGCCATTTAAAAATAAAAGAGCGGTTTTTTTCAAAAATTCATAACTTTTTTTGAGTCAGGAAAAAAAATTTGAAAAAATTCTAAAAAATAACTTTGGGGGGGAAGAAAAAGATAGAAAATTTTCAGCGAAATYAAAGGGGGTCAGGTAAAAAATTTGTCAATTTGACATGGAATGACCCATATATTTAAACAAAAAGAGATTTGACAAGTTGAGCTTTTATTCAAATAGAAAGATATTTAGTGAGTAAAGTACTTTCAGGACAATAGAAAGATATTTGATTTTGTAAGCCTTTTCGTTTAAATCGAATGAGATTAATTAGGTTAATTACTATAATTATAATAAAAAGAGATTTAATGTGATTAGTACTTTTTTTAAATAGAAAGTAATTTGATAAGCAAAGTACTTTTATTTTTAAAGAAAGAGATTTGATGACTTAAGTACTTTCATTCTAATAAAAAAAGATTTTTCGAGTAAAGTTCTCTCATTTAAATAGAACGAGATTTAAATATTTAGGTACTTCAAATGAAATGATAAAAATTAATTAGGTTAAGTACTTTAAACAAAAAGAAAAAGAATTGTTGAGTTAGGTACTTTCATTCTAGGGAAAAGAGATTTGATAAATTGAGTACTTTTATGCAAATAGAAACAGATTTAATGAGATTAGAACTTTAATGCAAATGGAAAAAGATTTAACGATTTGAGTGCCTTTACTTAAATATAAAAATATTTGTTGTGTAAAGTACTTTCATT
>NW_014570194.1:0-387 GCF_001313835.1 Polistes canadensis
CTTCTTTTGGAATGCATTTGATGAAATATAAATGGTATTTGCTGGATTTTATTAAACATAACACTTTTTATTTGTTCACGTTATGTAGAACAACATGATTTAAGGAAAAAAATCATTTTATTACGTCATTTTTTGTTACTTTACGTTAAGAATTCAATTTTTTTTCACCGGAACTCAATTGTAGTCAACCTGACATCTATTCTGTCTTATAATAATAGCACATTTTACCGTCACTATAAACTTTTTAATATATTTAAAAAAAATTTTCTCTGCATTCTGAAATAAACCGTAGTTTAAAACTTTTAGATACATAAAGGAATGCTATATATCAAAAGCTGTAAAACGTTTTCTTTCAAGTATTAAAGCGTATACTAACAAATAAAAAGT
>NW_014570194.1:448-12921 GCF_001313835.1 Polistes canadensis
GGAAAAAAATCTTTTTATTACAACATTTTTTGGCTACTTTACGTGAAGAACTCAATTCTTTTTTAACGAAACTCGATTGTAGTAAACCTTACATCCATTCTGTCTTGCTTATAATAGCACATTTTCACCTTCACAAAAAAGATTTAATATATTTAAAAAGAAATTTTTGCTACTTTCTATATTAAACTGTAGTACAAAACTAGCATTTTTATAAAAAAATGCTATATAAAAAAAGCTGTAAACCGTTTTCTTTCAAGTTTTAAAGCGTATACTTACAAATATATAGTTTTAAATCCGGAAAATTATAGCAAATAACATTTATAATTCAACAAATGCAGTCCAAAAAAAAGGAAAAAATCATTTTATTACAACTTTATTTAGTTACTTTACGTGAAGAATGTAAGTATTTTTCGACGAAACTTGGTTGTATTCAACCTTACATCCATTCGGTTTAGTTTCTAATAGCACATATTTACCATCGTTAAAAACAATTTAATATATTTAAAAGAAGTTTTTGCTACTTTGTGAATTAAATCTTAGTTAAAAACTATTAAATTTCTATAATCTGCTATTTAACAGAAGATATGAAACGTTTTGTTTTAAACTTTATAGCATAAAATTACAAATAGAAAGTGTAAAATACAATAAAATCTAGCAAATAACATTTTTTTTTCACCAAATGCAGTCAATGAAAGGGAAAAAATCATTTTATTACAAATTTCTTTGATTACTTTACGTTGTGACGTCTCTGATGTGGTTGTCAAGAGAAGCAAAAACAAATTCTTATCTTTCGTTTTCCCGGTTAATTTTTTCAGAATTTACTCGGTTAGGAAGAGTTCCCTGTTTTGAGTCAATCCGTGGAGCCAGACTTTATTTGGGATCCGGGCAAGAGGAGACTTAATCCCAAAATAAGTAAAATATTTTACTTACCTTAGCGCCGCCATTGTTTGATAGATTTTGAAGATGGTTAATAGACGTTGATTCCGTCAGTGATTTGGATAGACCTCCYTGATAATAATTGAGGATTTTTGCCAACAGTAGTTTAATTCCAATTCACAACACATGATATTTGGTAAAACAAAGTATATTCTAAATAACAGTTGATATTCGAAATTATACACTAAGTTTACAAAATTTACGTTCACAATATTATAAAGAAAACGACGAGTCACAAAACAATGTAAACCGAACGCAGTATTATAAAGATTGTCACTAAGCGACGTAAACTGAACGTAGTATTAWAAAGATGAGAGAACGTACGCTTATAATATAATAATTTTACAAAATTGTGAATTGAGTAAAATATTAACTTTTAGTTAATAAATTACAATAACTATTGAAAAAGTCTGTTTTCCAAGTTTGTTTGTTAACGTATAAGAAAGACTTATMTTGAAAAAGACTTGTCTTATATAAGAAGTTGTAGTATTGGAAGAGAAATTTTAAAGCAAAATTTATAAGTACAAAAATATTTAAGAGTAGAGTTTAGGTGTTATAAGTAGAAGAGTAGCCGGTGGACTGACGAGAGAATTCTCTTAGCTCTCCATGTCGAGTCCCGAACGGCTGAGTGGGAGATACCCCTACTCGCGCTAAGTGCTTTCCCCACTACACACCATCATTACCTCGTGAGAAATGAATTCTTAGTTTTGCACGTGCGAATAAATATTAGTTACCATCCAGCGCTAAACCGCAGCGTCAGCTGGGAATGGAATTTTTCTTTAGAAAAATATCGGTTACTATCATGCGGGTATTTCCGAAGAGAGGATAGTGTTAAGTTACTATCAGACAGAGATTCTCGGAACTGCACGTGCGCCTTATACTTGAGCTACTAGATTTCCTTTCATTGCACGTGTGCATTTATCACGACTGCGGAGTTCTTATGTGCAAGCTAAAATTATTACATTTTATTACTTTGCATAATTGTTATTAATTATTAATAATTGTCTAGGTTTATCCTTGATTAAAATAGAAATAAGATTTRTAATAATGTTATTTGCAGCAATCATTTAAATAAAGACAAGTGCTAATAAYAAATGTTAATTTAACCAAATGTTGGAAAATAAGTTATGGTAATGTAGGAGCACGAAGTCAGTAATACCGACTTCCAAAAGACCGTTTACCGACTTCAGTTGTCGGTAAGGCAGATTTCCTTATRAACGACAATCGTCATACGTTCAATTATTACCGTATGCTGTCTAAAATGATAATTATCGATDGTCGTTCATAAGAGCGCCTAATACAAATAGACTTTACAATGAATATAATAAAAGGTTAACTACTTTACGGTTATTTGTTATACAACGGTAAATTATCCTAGTAATCGTATCGCAACCATGCCCAAATGCAAATAAAAAACATGTAAGTGATAAAATTTTAAAAATTTTCGTAAATATGACAGAAGGACAAATCACAATCAACGGATAGTACGTATAGTATAATAAATCGTCACTAGAACGTGACACCTCTCCCATTAAAGAAGAAGCAACCAAGAAAACTATTTTCTGGTGCTTCGTAAAGGATCAAAACCACTAGGGAGATCGTTTTCCAAATTAAAACGTAGATGCTTACCCGACTTTTGAGGTTGCGAGTCGTTTGTGACTTAAAGTTCTGGATGTTCCGATACGATTTCCCCTAATTCTATTTCTTTTACTTCTTTTGGTGTACCTTGATGCTTATTTCTGCTTTTTAGATGTAATTATACATTCGTCAATGATCCYYAAATAGCGCTAAGAAGGTGCATACTCCACMAATACACCGTATGCAAAGAATAACCACGCAAAATCGAGTCAATTACCAGTTTTAATAGTTTCAAAATAAAAATATTTCCAATATTGCTGCACTGACGGTCCCGAGCTTTAATAGTCCATTCCACAAACGAATAGTAACCCTTTCAGTTAGTCTTTGCATCTCACTATAACTCACAAGATTCACAAAATTTAATGCTCCTGAATTAATTTTTCGTCTGGCGGCTCCTCTTGCGATATGGTTCATTATTAATGGTTGTTCTATTGGAAACATGACATGAGCCCGTAGGCTTTCCAGGTCTGACTGGGAATAAATACCGATTGTTGGGTATCAAAGCCACCCAGACGTCCCAACCGTGACGCATCCCCAAAGCAACCATGACGTTCCAACCCTGACGCATCCCGAAAGCAACCCCGACGTTCCAACCATGACGTTCCCACCCTGAAGCATCCACAAAGCTAACCCGACGTTCCAACCCTGACGCATTCCTAAAGCCTCCCCGACGTTTTAAACCTGACAAACCCCTAAAGCAACCTCGACGTTCCTTCTCTGACGCATCTCTAAAGCAACCCCGACGTTCCAACCCTGACGTATCCCAAAAGCAACCCTGACGTTCCCACCCTGACGCATCCCCAAAGCAACTCTGACGATTCAACCCTGACGCATCCCTAAAGCCACCCCGACGTTACAAACCTGACGACCCCCTAAAGCCACCTCGTTGTTCCAACTCTGACGCATCTCTAAAGCAACCACGACGTTCAAACCCTGACTCATCCCTAAAGAAACCTCGACGTCCCAACCCTAAAGCAACTCTGACGCATCCCTAAAGAAACACTAACGTTCCAAACCTAAAGAAACCACACATTTTTTACCCTGACGCATCCCTAAATCAATCCCGACGTTCCAACAATGACGCATCCCTAAAGCCACCCCGACGTACTAACCATATTGCAACCCTTACATTACAACCCTGACGCATCTCTAAAGCCACCCCGACGTTCTAACCCTGACGCATCCCAAAAGCAAGACCGACGTACCAACTCTGATGCATCCCTAAAGCAACACCGACGTTCTAACACTGGCGCATCCCTAAAGCAAACGCTACGTTCTAACCTTGAAGAATCCCTAAAGAAACCTAAACATTCCAACCCTGACGCATCTCTGCAGAAACCTTGTCGTTCAAACCCTGACGAATCCCTAAAGCAACCCCGACGTTCCAACCCTGACGCATCCCAAAAGCCACCCCGACGTTCCCACCCTGACGCGTCCCCAAAGCAATACTGACGTTTCAACCCTGACGCATCCCAAAAGCAACTCCGACGTTCCAACCCTACCGCATCCCCAAAGCAACCCAGACGTACCAACCTTGACGCATCTACAAAGCAACTTCAATGTTCCAACCAGACGCATCCGTAAAGCAACTTTGACGTTTAAACCCTGACGCATCCGTAAAGCAACCCCGACGTTCTAACCCTGAAGCATTCTTAAAGCAACTCCGACGTTCCAAACCTGAAGCATCCTTAAAGCAACCCCGACGTTCCAACACTTACGCATCTCTAAAGCAACCCCGACGTTCCAACCATGACGCATCTCCAAAGCAACCCCGACGTTCCAACACTGACGCGTCCCCAAAGAAACCCCGACATCTTAACCCTGACGCATCTCTACAGCAACCCCGACGTTTCAATCCTGACGCATTCCTAAGGCAAACCTGACGTTCCAACCCAAACGCAACCCTGACAAAACCCTGACGCAACCCTGACGCAACCCTGACGACTCCCTAGCGCAACTACGACGTTCTTACCCTAAAGCAAACTCGACGTTCCAAACCTGACGCATTCCCAAAGCCACCCCGACGTTCCAACTCTGACGCATCGGTAAGGCAACCCAGACGTCCCAACCCATACGCATCCCTAAAGCCACCAAGACGTTCTAACCCTGACGCAACCCTGACGCAACCCTGACGCAACCCTTTTTTTTTTTTTTTTTTTTTTCGTCAGGGGGAAAACCTTCAATAGGCCCCTTGAGCCCGGTACTCAAGGGAGTGTCGGATTNTTTTTTTTTTTTTTTTTTTTTTCGTCAGGGGGAAAACCTTCAATAGGCCCCTTGAGCCCGGTACTCAAGGGAGTGTCGGATTCATACCAACTAAAAACCCACCTGGTGCAAAGTCTCTCGCGCGGAGAAGAGGCAGGCGCAACGCACAGTCTGTACAGTTTAAATTAACCCTGACGCAACCCTGACGCAACCCTGACGCAACCCTGACGAAACTCTGACGCATCCGTAAAGCCACCCTGACGTTTAAACCCTGACGTATCCGTAAAGCAGCCCCGACGTTCCAACCCTGTAACATTCTTAAAGCAACTCTGACGTTCCAAACCTGAAGCATCCCTAAAGCAACCCTGACGTTCCAATTCTGACGCATCTCTAAAGCAACCCCGACGTTCTAACCCTGACGCATCCCTAACGCAACCTCGACGTCCCAAACCTAAAGCAACCCTGACGCATACCTAATACAACTCTGACGTTCTATTTCTGACGCATCCGTAAAGCGACTTTGACGTTCCAACCCTGAAGCATCCGTAAAGCAAAACTGACGTTTTAACCCTGACGCATCCCTAAAGCAAGCCTAACGTTCCAACCCCGTCGCATCCATAAAGCAACCTCGAAGTTCCAACCCTGACGCATCCTCAAAGCAATTCTGACGTTCCATCCCTGACGAATCCCTAAAGCAACCTTAACTTGCTAACTCTGACGCATTCCTAAATCAACCCTGATGTTCCAACCCTGACGCATCCTTAAAGCAACTACGACGTTCTAACCCTAAAGCAAACCTAACGTTCCAAACCTGACGCATCCCTAAAGAAATCCCGACGTTCCTACACTGACGCATCCCTAAGACAATCCTTACGTTCCAACTCTGACGCATTGCTAAAGCAACCCCGATGTTCAAACATTGACGAGACCCTAAAGCAACCCTGACGGTCAAACCCTGACGCGTCCTTAAAGGAACCCTTACGTTCTAACCCTGACGCATCCCTAAAGCAAACCTGACGTTCTAACCCTTAAGCATCATTAAAGCAGCTTACACGTTCCAACCCTGACGCATTTCCAAAGCAAACCTGACGTTCCAACCCTGACAAATCCCTAAAGCAACTCTAACGTTCCAACCCTGATGCATCCCCACAGCAACCCCGACGTTCAAACCCTGACGCATCCCTAAAGATACCTAAACCTTCCAACCCTGACGCATCCCCACAGCAACCTCGACGTTCCAACACCGGCACATCCCTAAAGCAACCCTTACGTTCCCACCCTGACGAATCCCTAAAGCAACCTCGACGTCTTACCCTAACGCATCCCCAAAGAAACCATGACGACTCCACCCTTACGCATCCCTAAAGCAACACTGACGTTCAAACCCCGACGCATCCCTAAAGCACCCTGACGTTCCAACCATACCGCATCCCTAAAGCAACTCTTACGTTTCTACCCTGACGCAGCCCCAAAGCAATCCCGACGTTCCTGTCCTGACGCATCCCCAAAGCAACCCTGACGTTCCAAACCTTACGCATCCTTAAAGAAATCCCGACGTTCTTACACTGACGCATCCCTGAAGCAACCTCGAAGTTTCAACCCTTTTTTTTTTTTTCTCTTTTTTTTTTATTCCGTCAGGGGGAAAACCTTCAAAAAGCCCCGCGAGCCCGTTACCCGAGGAAGTGTCGGATTCTTACCGACTAAAAACCCACCTGGTGCAACATTCACCCGCTAGGGGTGGAGGCAGGCGCAACGCACGATTAGTACAATTCCAATTGCCTTTGTGCCTCTCTTCTAACAAGCCTGGCCGGAAGTTCGCAACGCTTTCTCCTACACACGCACACACTCTCATTACTCCTGCATCCGGCGCTCTCAACAGGAATGTTTCCTCCCCGGAGGCGCTATCTCACACACCTAGGCGCACTCAACAGTTAAGCATGAACCCTACTGAAGACGCAGGCAACTCACTCACTCCTGGCCTGACCTTACATTGAACAGTGTTCTGGTCAGGCCCACTCCACTCTCATACCATGACGGCACTCAATAAGGGCGAAGCGACGCACAGCTATCAGCCATTCGCCGCCCAAGTTACGCGAAGCCTCGCCCGAGGGGGCCGCCAAGGAGCGAGACTCCTCTGCGGCCCAGCACGCAACCTTCTCCCATTCATCCATTCTCTCTCTCTCTCCGCCTTCTCCTTTTCGCGCATCACGCATCCCGCAAAGGACTGGAATGCAGTCCACCCCCCCGCCGGCATATCCAGGGATGACCTGAGTATGCYGGAGAGGGAGACCCGCACCACCCCCAATTCCCTGACAAGACCGTCCCGCTCATTCACCCACGCAGGGCAGTCAATCAGGGTGTGATCYGCATAATCTACATTTGTTCCGCAGTGAAAGCACTGCGGATATGCCGCTTTCCCTATTCTAAAAAGGTACGCAGGGAGGCAGCCAAGTCCAGTCATCAGCTGAGTGGTGTGAAAGGTCGTACCTATATAGTACGGCCTGTGAACCCACTCATCCAACCTGCCAGCAATAGGTGCCCTCACCCGTGCCCCCGTTTCCCCCGTTAACCCAATTAGGCTAATCTCCTCTTCCTTTCATGCAGCAATCGCCATCCTTTTGGCCTTAGCGCTCAGCGCCACCTTAATGCTCGAAGGGACAGGTCCCTCCGTGTCACCAAGGGTCGCATACACTTCCGCCAGTCAGGGCGCAAGATGATCGAGGGGAATGATCCCCGCAACCATCATTACCGCATGGAAAGACACCGTTTTATAAGCGAAACACACCCTGATCGCCACTCTCCTCTGGAACGATCGAATAGCCTGCTTGACACGCATGTCCTTTGCGGCAGCGCGCCACCACGCCGGCGCCCCATAAAGAAGCATCAATTAAATCACGCTGCCGTAGAGGCGCCTCTTCTTCTCCCCCGGTCCGTGAAGGTTCGGAAGTAGCCTTCCAAGAGACCGGAGGATCCCTTTAGCCTTAGGAATCAAGGCCGCGAAGTGGAGCCTGAACGTAAGATCCGAGTCTAACACCACGCCCAGGTACCTAACTCTGGGACCTATGAAAACATGAGACCCCCTAATCCTAATGGAAGAAGCCGGAACATTCCTGCGTCTGCGGAGGGCAGAGGCAGGTAAAGCTATTGCCTCCGTCTTATGTGGCGCCACTTCGAGACCAAGCACCTCGATCGCACCCACGATTACATCGAGATCCCGCTCCGCGTTCGCGATCGCCTCTGACAGGTCCCGCCCCAATGACAAGAGGGCCGTATCGTCTGCATAACATACGACCCGGGAACCCCCTGGCATCGGAACCCGGAGGACCCTGTCATAGGCGATATTYCACAGGGTTGGTCCCCGCACCAAACCCTGCGGGACCCCGCACGACACCCGTCTTTCCTCTAATCGTCCTCGCCTCCCGACAAACATAAACGATCGGTCTGATAGATAGTTTCTTACAATGTTTGCGATAAACGTGGAAAGGCCCTTCTCGTCCAACGCCCTGAAGATGGTCTTCCACGGTAGCGAATTGAACGCATTGCTGATGTCCAGCGAGGTCAGGATCCCGACGCGCTCACTGTCCACGCACTTCCGAACAATACTTTTCACCACCATAATGGCACCTACCGTTAAGCTTCCAACGCGAAAGCCATGCTGCGCCTGTGAAAGCAGACTTCTTGACTCCAGGCACTCTCCAATCCTTGACACTATTATCMTTTCAAGAAGTTTTCCAATTTCATCCAGCAAACAGATCGGTCTGTAGGAGCCAGGCAGGTCGAGTTGGGCGTCCTGCTTCTTCTTTATTAGGACCAGCCTAGCCCTCTTCAAATCTGTTGGAAAGTTGCTGATCCTAAAACACTCTGTGAAAAGCTCCGCGAGACCGACCCCGCAGTGTACTGCTGCTGCTCTTATCACTATGCCCGAGATCCCATCACGGTCACGGAGCCTTCCTACCGGTTATCTTCTTCGCCGCAGCCAGCACCTCTTCCGGCGTTACCGCTGCACCATCCACCTGCACCCTGCGCACGTTCTGAGCATTGATCTGCTCCACTTGTCGAAAGAGGCCCCCCAAAACCCGGTCCAAAACGTCCGGTTCGAGCACCTCCGTCAGAGGTGCAGAGTATAGCCTTAGCTTTCCCATGACCAGGCGATATGGTCAGCCCCACGGGTCTGCCTCCCGTCTCCCTATGAAGTCTTTCCAGGCAGTTGCTTTGGCCTTTTTTAATGGCCCTCTTCAAAAGTTTTTTAGTCTCCCTACGGGCTTCCAGACACAGCTCTATTCTTCTTTGGTCCCAGCAGCGTCTGGCCTTCAGAAAGCGCCTCCTAGCCGCAGTCGCTTCCGCCCTGAGAGCAGAAAGTTCCTGCGACCACCATCACGCCTTCCTCCTCTTGTTCTTAGTGTTCCCCGCTCTCAGCAGTGCCATGTCGCACACGCGCACCAACATTCCGCGAAGCTACTTGACATACACTCGTGCATTGCACACACCACCAGGACGCGTCCAGTCGCCCGATATGAGAGCAGCAGCTAGCATGTCCTCGTCCGCAGTTCGGGCATTCCACCGAGGGAAAGTCTTGTCAGGCCGGCTCAAGCCTCGGACCCCTGCAGTCTCGTGGCAATACTCAAAAACGACATACGCATGGTCCGAAAGGGACTCTGCCTCATCTACCCTCCATTCCGATAGGCGGATACTAGCAGCTGGCGAGCCCCACGTGAGGTCAATAACGCTCAACCCTTGCGGCTGAACGCACGTGGGACGACCAATCCGGTTGAAGAGGTGTAAGTTCAACCGATTGGTTCAGGTAGAGGGCGACTCTTCCCTTAGGTTACCCCTACTTACCGGGTCCCATCTACTGGCCCGGGCATTAAAGTCGCCAGCAACCAGCACCGGAGAGGTAGAGAATCTTCTCAAGGGCTCTTTGAGCTCGTCCAGGAGTCTACAAAATTCACCAATAACCTCGCTGGGGGGAAAGTAGAAAGAAATCACCAGCGAGTCTCCCCACTTAACAGCTTCAAAAAAGTTACCCCTGAGCACCAGACTGCAGGGTCTTCAGCTTTCACCTACTAGTACCGCAGATAGCGGAGCCCCCCCTTGGGACGAGAACCATTTCTCATCCCCGGCAGGCACCCACCATTGCTCTGCGATAACCGCGATCCCCGCCCCACACTCGCGCATACGYTGGATCAGTAGATCCTGCGCACCCCGTGCATGGTTCCGGTTCACCTGCACACATTGATCACTGAGGGACATTGTTAATGGTCACACCACTGATCCCCGCTCCTGTTGCCAGCTTCGCACACCTGTTCGTATGGCAGTCCTTGTCCTGCGCTACTGCTGCATATGCGTCTCTTGTGGGGGGGGACAGGTCCCCGTCCATCCCCATATCCTCCCCCCTATTCATCCCCCTTACCGAAACACCAGGCACCCGAGCCTCACTAGCACTCGCGGTCGCGCACGTTTCGTTATTTGTCCTTCGCGGAGGGACCACCGGACACTCCCAGGTCCCCGCACGATGGTTCTTGTTCCTGCGCCCGGCGTCCCTGCACACTGGACACTCCACCTTGTTTTTGCAGTCCTTCGCGTTGTGGCCCGGTTAACCACATTGATGGCAAAAGCTTGCCCTAGAGGTCGGGCTCGGGCAGCTCGCAGCAACGTGACCCCTAGCCAGGCACCGGTTGCAACGCAATGGTCTTTGCCGGAGCTCGACCACTCTTGCCTGGTATAGTCTAAAGTCTATCTTCCCTTTCTTGATGACAGCCTATGCCATTTCTATCGGAGCAGAGAAAACCATCTCCCAGAGACGTCCCGTACCCATCCTTATTTCACAAACCCAGATTCTATTGGGGTCAGAGTTCCATTTTATTGTGAGAAGAGCGTTCCTCACAACAGTCAAATTTAGGCTTGGGTCGATGCCCATCAGCCTGAAGGATCTCATTCTCTGTGGCCGAGCGATCTTGGCCTCTGATACCGTCCTTATCAGAGCCTAAGCTACCCAGTCTGTCTTCACAGCGGCCTTCTTCCCCCTGACACTGAAGATGAAGGCCCATGTCAGACCCGTCCTCATTGTTATACTCTCTTCCCCAATCTCTTTAAGGCTAATGTTCTCCCTGGCCTTGGCAAGAGCATCGCGGTACGACATTGGCTCTTTGCATACCAGTGAGACCGCTGCAGTCTCTTTAGTTCCGCCGCCGCAGGTATTCTTCTTTTTCTTCCTCCTCTTCTTCTTATCCTTAGTGCCACCTCCTGTGGCACTTCTTCTGGTGCTTTCTTCTACCTTTCTTGAAGGTTCCCTCGTAGTAACGGTCCTCTCCGTCAGCTAGCGGCGCTTCTTCCTCTCCACCTCCTCGATGAACCCATCCTGTGAAGGGGCAACAACAACCGCGGCAGGCACTCCTGGGGCAGGAGCTCTTGAAGTCCCTGGAGTAGTATCACTCTTCCTTCCTCCCACCCCAGTCCCCTCGGTCAAGCTTGTCCCCCGCTGGGACGATCTATTGGTGCCAGTGAACACGTTCTACAGCTCTACCTGGTTACGTTGTAGCGCCTCAATGCTCCTGTTGACTTCTCTCAACATGGCCATCACATTCCCCTCCCTTGCATCCTCCAGCCTCTTCTCCAAGGCTGGGGTTGTCCTGTTTGCTGTGGGCACCACCTGTTTCCCTTGGCTTGGGACAGCAACCGCTTTTACCCCTTGGCTTTGTTTTTCAGCCTCGCGCTACCTGAGCTACTTTTTGAGCCTAGCGATCTCTTCATCCTTTTAACGGATGTTCTCATCCCTCATTTAAGCCTCTGTTCTCAGCTGAATTACCGCTTTAGCTCTTAAGAGCGGGGAGCCAGACTGCCTGTCCAGTCGCTCCTCAATTTCTTTGGCAATAATGAGCGCATCCTTGATGAGGCGTTTCATTTTGTCCGACACCTCTCCTTTTATATTAGAGCATCGCGCTCTCTCTTCTCCATCCTCCTTAGGTTTACCCTAAGGATGTCTAAGAGCCTTCCTTCCTCCAGCATTAGTATCGGCTGGCTTTCATCATTTCCTCCTGGTGCGTCCGGTTCGACGATGAGACAGTCGTCCTCCTCCGACGACGTGATGATGCGCCTCATCCTCTTGCTCCCCCTGGTCTTGATCGGCGAGTCCGAATCYGACAGCCGCAACTCCTCCAGAGCCTTAGCCTTCCTCTGCCATCCCTCCATCCGTGCATCTCTTTCTGGAGCCTTGGTCAGTTCGCGGGCCAGGTCACCTACCTGCGAAAAATTTCCCGAGGCATTAACCAAAGTCTGGGCCGGGTTGCCTACCACAGACTCCTGACAGTTGCATGATGTCGACGATGGGTGGCCTGTCCTACCATCACCAAACACCGCCGTCGTGTGGGTTTCCCTCCAACACGTTTTATTCTCTGAGGTTGTACCTTTCATATTTTTTTATTTGATATAAATAGGCACAAGCACAGAGAAAAAGAAAGGAAAAACGAAGGAAGTTAAAGACATGAAAAGAAGAGAAAAAGAGGGGATAAAAAGAATTACAGAGAGAAATAGCTATACAGAACATGCACACACCATTCATACCCTCCCATTTAGTCGCCTCTTACGACAAGCAGCGAATACTGTGGGAGTATTCCACTACCCCCTACCCACGGGGGGGACCCTGACGCAACCCTGACGCAACCCTGACGCAACCCTTTTTTTTTTTTTTTTTTTTTTTT
>NW_014570194.1:14147-17845 GCF_001313835.1 Polistes canadensis
AGCACCATAGAGGAGCACGGAGTGGATCACGCTGCTGTAGAGACGCCGCTTCTTCTCCCTAGGCCCATGGAGGTTCGGAAGGATCCTCCCAATAGACCGAAGGATCCCTTTCACTCTCGGGATTAAGGCCTGGAAGTGGGGCCTAAATGACATATTTGAGTCTAAAACAATGCCCAGGTATTTCACACTGGGCTTTACTGCAATACAAACCACCCTGTATCTAATCACAGGAAGGGGGGGAGCAATCCTGCGTCTGCATAAGGCAGAGGCAGGGAAGGCCATTGCCTCTTTTTTCTGTAGCGCTACTTTCCGGCCTAATCCCTCAATCTCATTCACAGTGACCTTTAGGTCTTGTTCAGCCGCTAACAATGCGTAAGACAGATCCCGTCCCGCTGAAAGGAGGGCCGTGTCATCTGCATAGCAGACCACACGAGACTCTCCCGGCAGCGGGACTCTGAGGACCCGATCGTACGCAATGTTCCAAAGTGTGGGGCCGAGGACGGAACCCTGTGGGACCCCACACATCACGCTTACATTATTAATTATGCCCTGCTTTCCTATAAAGGACAAGAGAYGGTCACGGAAATAATCTTTCATAATATTAATCAAGTAGGTGGGGAAGCCACTTCCCTCCATCGATGCTATCACTATATCTCAGGATAGCGAGTTGAACGCGTTACTAATATCCAGTGAGATTAAAACGCCAACTTGTCCACTACTCGCGCACTCCTGTATGTAATTTTTTACTTCTCCGATGGCTCCAAGGGTAGAGTAACTCACCCGGAAACCATGCTGACACGTCGAAAGAACACTTTGAGTATTTAAAAACTCGCTTACCCTAGAGACAACAACTTTTTCAAATAGCTTCTTCACCTCGTCGAGTAGGCATATTCACCTGTATGAGCTGGGCAAGTTACCATCACCATCTTTCTTTTTCTTCAGCAACACGAGCTTGGCTTTCTTCCATGCCCGTGAGAAAACTCCCCTCCTCAGCAGCATGGTAAAGCATTCTGCAAGGCCTCGACCACAGTATATAGCCGCCCTCTTCACCACTAGTCCAGGGATCCCGTCAGGACCCGGTGCCCTCCCAAGGTTAATCCTTTTAGCGGCCTTATAAACCTCTTTAACCGTGACAACTATTTCCTCCRGGCCCACCACGTTGACGTTTGAGGCAACTGATCGCCCACCCCCCGGAAACAGCGCTTTAACTATCCTCATTAAAAGAGGAGGATCCAGTACCTCAGTCGGGGGGGGAACACCTCGATTCCTCAATTTCCATATTACAAGTTTATAGGGTCTCCTCCATGGATCATTCTCTATGGTGGCTAAAAAGACCTTCCAGGCCAAGGCCTTAGCCCTTCTGATGGCCCGGACCAGATTCCTTCTCTTCTCCCTCCTGTCCTCTAGACATGCTTTAATTCTGTCAAGATCACCTTTTCGCCGGGCCCTCAGATAACACCTTCTCGCCGCCGTAGCCGCTCCCCGTAGGACCACTATTTCCCGTGACCACCATGGTACAGCAGAACACCTGTTCACCACCGTTCTCACCCTTGACATAGAAATGTCACATGAAGTGAGGAGGGTATTGTCCGCCCATTCCACCAAATCCCACATATTATTACCATCATCCCGTGTCCACTCACCAGAGAMGAGGGCTGCAGCGAGCCTGTCCTCATCCACAGTCCTCGTATCCCACTTAGGGAAAATTCTGTCCCTGGAGCGAAGGCTTCGAAGGCCTGTAGCCTCATGCCCGTACTTAAATATAATATATTAATGGTCCGAAAGGGGCTCAACCTCATCCACCCTCTAATCCGATAAGCGGACACTAGCTGCCGGAGATCCCTACGTAAGGTCTACCACGCTCGACCCTTGCGGTCGAACGCACGTGGGGTGGCCACCCTGGTTACCCATGCTTAGGTTTAACCTATTGGCCCACATACAGAGCAACTTGCCCCTTGGATTGCTTCTGYCTTYSRGATCCYATTTRGGGAACCRGGCAYTAAAGTCCCCGGCAATTAGCGCTGGAAGAGCGGGAAATGTGCCTAAGAGCTCTTCGAGCTCATCAAGGAGTCTACCAAAAATATTTAAATTCTTGCTGGGAGGAAAGTAGACTGAAACTACCAACGAGTCCCCCAATTTGCTGGCTACAAAAAACAAACCCCGACGAGCCAGACTACATGTTCTTTCGCCTTTGCCCGCAACAATCGCAGAGAGGGGAGACCCCCCCCAGGAATGAGAACCATTTCTCATCCCCGGGAGGAACCCACCACGGCTCCGAGACTATCGCAATATCCGCCCCAATTTTCCTCATCCGCTGACATAGCAAGTCCTGGGCGCGACGCGCATGATTTAAATTGGCCTGAATTACCGTGGCTATTGTAGTATCGTATTAGTTACTTACAGGAAGGCGCAGAATTCAACTGTTCCACCTCCATGTCGTTGCCAGCACTTAAATTCACACTATTCACAACACTCTGTACTATTGTTTTTTCGCCCTCACTACCCGAAACGTTTTTACGAACCCTGACGTGTCCCGTTGGTCCGCGACTCCCCCCAAAATTACGTCTCTCCCCTTAATAGGAGGCACTAGCGGACACTCCCAGGACCCAGCCCTGTGCGAGGACATTTTGGTTTGTCCCCACGATCTTTCGCCACATGCCCCAGTCCCCCGCACTCAAAGCATACACCCATCCTAGCACCCGGTGCAATACAAGATGCAGCCACATGACCTCTCGTTAAACACCTGTGACACCTTAGAGGCCTGGGTCTAGTCGGTAATACCCGTACTTTATTCCACCCCACAATGATACTACCCTTGTCAATGGCAGCCTGACATAATGCCTTTGAGGCCACAACTGTGACCTCATAACGACCACCCCTGCCGAAATGTATACTCCCCATATTAATTAGGTGGGGGTCAAAACCCGCCCTAACACCCTGTAACCCACACCTAATCGCCGTCAAGGTGGTAGTTGGGTAAATACCCATTAACCTGATGGGACTAGTACTTTGAGGCCTTCCAATTTTGGCCTCCAGTAGAGCTCCCTTTATGACCTGCGCCAATTTGTCAGCCTTCATGTTAGCATCYTTTCCTCGGACCTGCCAGATGAATGACCCTGTCAGGCCACGCCTATATGAGAGCCACTTTGCCCCTATTTCCTCTAGATTTACCCCCGTTCCCAATTTCTTAAGGGCTTCTAAATATGAAGCCCCTTCCGCGCACGTGAGAGATACCGCTTCAGTCTCCCTGATTCTTCTGTTTTTCTTCGTCTTCTTCTTCTTCTTCTTTTTTCGTTCACCCACAGCAGGTCTCCCCCCCCCTACACTAGGACAAACAGAAGGACCCACCCTTTCAACATCCGCCCGTGTAGATAAGGGCCCCCCAGCAGGCGCAGCAATTTTATTTCTATTTTTAACCTCAATAAACCCATCCCCGTTCAAGACAATTGCCAGAGGCGTTGGCATCGACGGTGAGGAAGCAACCCGCGGCCGGGCTGCAACCTGAGCATAAGAGCTCTGTCCCATTTTTATTTAATTTAATTCTTGTTGAATTTTAATCACCGATTTTTAGTGCTCATTTAGAACTCTCCCTATCATCTTGTCGTCATTTTTATCCTCCTTCCTGGCAGCAACCAGTCTCTCCTCTGCAGAAGATCGGATCTGATTTGTTGCTGCAGTTGCTACCCTAGTATCCCCTT
>NW_014570194.1:18640-20126 GCF_001313835.1 Polistes canadensis
TTAGTCGCCTCTTACGACAAGCAGGGAATACTGTGGGAGTATTCTACTACCCCCTACCCACGGGGGGGACCCTGACGCAACCCTGACGCAACCCTGACGCAACCCTGACGCATCCCCAAATAAACCCCAAAGTTCCCACCCCGACGCATCCTTAAAGCAACCCTGAAGTTCAAACCCTGACGCATTTCCACAGAAAACCTGACGCATTTTAACAGCAACCCTGACGTTAAACTACGACGCATCTTCTAAGCAACCCTGACGTTCCAATTCTGACCCATCCCTAAAGCAACCTCGACGATCCAACCCCGACGCATCCCTAAAGGAACCCTATCGTTCCAACCCTGACGCATCCTTAAAGCAACCCCGAAGTTCTAACCTTTACACATCCCTAAAGCCAACCTGACGTTTTAACCCTGACGCATCTCTAAAGCTACCCCGACGTTCCAACCCTGACGCATCCATAAAGCAACCCCGACGTTCCAACCGTGACGCAACCCTGACGCAACCCTTACGCAACCTTGACGCAACCCTGACGCAACCCTGAAGCATCCCTAAAACTCCAACCCTAAAGCGACCCTGACGATTCAACCCTAACGCATCCCTAAAGCAATTACGACGTTCTAACCCTAACCAATCCCACAAGAAACACCGAAGTTTCCCAAACCTGACGCATAACCAAAGCAACTCTGACGTTTCCACCTTAACGCGTTTCAAAAGAAACCCTGACGTTATAACCCAGACGCATCCCCTAAGCAACCCTGACGTTTAAGCCCTGACGCATCCCTAAAGCATCCCCGACATTCCAACCCTGAAAAATCATTAAAGAAACCCCGACGTTCCAAACCTGACGAATCCCTAAAGCAACCCCGACGTTCCAACTTTAAAGCATGACTAAAGCAACCCTGACGTTTCATCCCTGATGCGTTTTTAAAGCAACCCCGACGTTTTTTCTATGACGCATCTCTAAAGCTACCCCGACATTTTAACCCTGACGCACCCCTAAAGCAACCATGACGTTCCAATCCTGACGCCTCCCCAAAGCAACCCCGATGTGCTAACACTAACGCATCCCCAAAGCAACTTCAACGTTCCACTCAGACGCATCTTCTAAGAAACCCCGACGTACCAATCCTGACCCATCCCTAAAGCAACCTCGACGATCCAACCCTGACGCTTCCCGAAAACAACCCTGACGATCTAACCTTGACGCATCCCTAAGGCATCCCTGATGTTCCAACCATGACGAATCCCCCAAGCAATCCTGACGTTCCAACCCTAACGCATCCCCAGAAAATCCTTGACGTTCCAACCGTGACGCATCCCTACAGCTACCCCGACGTTCCAACCGTGACGTATCCCTACAGCCACCCTGACGTTCCAACTCTGACGCATCGTCAAAGCAACCCTGACGTTCAAACCATGACGCATCTGCAATAAACGCCCGACGTTCTAACCCTGACGCATCCCGAAAGCAACCCCGACTTTC
>NW_014570194.1:23933-25397 GCF_001313835.1 Polistes canadensis
GTTCTAACCCTGACGCATCCCGAAAGCAACCCCGACGTTCCAAAACTGACAAATATCTAAAGCAACCCCGACGTTCCCACCCTGACGCATCCTCAAAGCAACCCTGACGTTCAAACCCTGACGCATCCCTATAGCCAGCCCGACGTTTTAACCCTGCCGCATCCCTAAAGCTACTTGGACGTTCCCACACTGACGCATCCCTAAAGCCACCTCGACGTTTCAACCCTGACGCATCTTTAAAGCAACCCTGACGTTCCAACCCTGACGCATCCCTAAAGCAACCATGACGTTCCAATCCTGACGTATTTTAATAGCAACCCTGACGTTCCAACCCTAACGCATCCCCAGAAAATCCCCAACGTTCCAACTGTGACGCATCCCTACAGCCACCCCGACGTTCCAACCCTGACGCATCTTTAAAGCAACTCTTACGTTTCTACCCTGACGCATCCGCAAAGCCATCCCGACGTTCCTACCCTGACGCATCCCCAAAGCAACCCTGACGATCAAACCCTGATGCATCCATAAGGCATCCCCGACGTTCCAACCTTGACGCATCGCCAAAGCAACCCTGACGTTCAAACCCTGACTCATCTCCAAAGAAAGCCTAAAGTTCTAACCCTGACGCATCCCGAAAGCAACCTCGACGTTCCAAAACTGACGAATCTCTAAAGCAACCCCGACGTTCCAACCCTAAAGAAACCAAGACGTTCCTACCTAGTAGCATCCCTAACGCAACCCTGACTTTCCAACCTGACGCATCCCTAAAGCAACTCTGACGTTTCATTCCTGACGCATCCCCAAAGCAACCACGACGATTCATTCCTAGCGCATCCCTAAAGACACTTCTACGACCCAACCTTGACGCATCCCGAAAGCAACCCTGACGATCTAGCCCTGACGCATCCCTAAGGCATCCCTGACGTTTCAACCCTGACGCATCATCAAACTAACCCTGACGTTCCAACCCTGACGAATCCATAAAGCAGCCCTGACGTTCTAAACCTGACGCATCTTTAAAGCAACACCGATGTCCCAACCCTGACGCATCCCTAAAGCAACCCCGACGTTCCAACCTTAACGCATCCTTAAAGCAGCCCTGTCGTTCCAACCCTGACGCATATATAAAGCAACCCCGACGTTTAAACCCGGATGCAACTCTAAAGCTGCCTAGACGTTCTAGCCCTGACGCATCCCTAAAGCAATCCCGACGTTGCAAAACAATTAAATTCATTACGTAAAGTTACTAAAAAAAGTTGTAATCAAATGATTTTTTCCTTTTTTTGGACTGCAGTATTTTAAATATAAATGTTATTTTCTAGATTTAATAAGTACTAACTCTTTTTTTTTGTTAGCATACGCTTTAAAATTTAAAAAAAAAAGTTTTTATAGCTTTTGTTATATAGCATTTCTTTAGATATCATATAGTTTTTAAATATTATTTATTCTAGAAAGCAGCGAAAA
>NW_014570194.1:29029-30049 GCF_001313835.1 Polistes canadensis
TTTATATCATATTTTTTGCAGCCCTTCTTTAGATTGCTTATAGTTTTCGATTATTATTTAATGTAGAAAGTAGCGAAAATTTTCTTAAATAGATAAAAAAATTTTCTAGCGAAGGTGAAAATGTGCTATTTGAAACAAAACAGAATAGATGTTTGATTGACTACAAACGTATTTTGTTAAAAAATGATTGAATTCTACTAGTAAAGTAACCAAAAAAAATTGTAATAAAATGTTTTTTTCTCTTTTCTTCGTCTGCAGTAGTCCAAACATTAATGATATTTGCCAAATGTTTTCGGACTTAACACTTTTTATTCGTTAGTATACGCTTCAAATCTTAAGAGAAAACGTTTTAAAGCTTCTGTTAAATGGCACTTTTTTAGATTTTTTACAATTTTTAACACCGATTTTTTCCCGAAAGAAGCGAAAAATTCTTTTCAAATATATTAAAAATTTTCTAGCACAGGTAAAACTGTGATATAATAAACTAAAAAGAATGGATGTTTGGTTGACTACAATCGCATTTTGTTGAAAGATAATTAAATTCTTCACGTTAAGTAMCCAAAAACACTTGTAATTAAATGATTTTTTCCTTTTTTTGGACTGCAGTTGTTTAAATATAAATGTTATTTGCTAAATTTAATTGGTACTAACTCATTCTATTTTTTAGTATACGCTTTAAAATTTGAAAGAAAACGTTTTATAGCTTTTATTATATAGCATTTCTTTAGATATAGGGTAGTTTACAAATATTATTTAATCTTGAAAGCAGCGGAAATTTTCTTAATTAGAATAAAAAATTTTTTAGCGAATGTAATAATGTGCTATAAAAAACTAAACAGAATAGATGTTTAATTGACTACAATCGAATTTTGTGGAAAATTAGTTGAACTCTCCACGTTAAGTAACCAAAAAAATTGTATTAAATTAATTATTAAACTTTTTTTCGACAGTTGTTGAAAAATAACAGATATTTGCTGGATTTAATTGGACATAACACCTTTATTTGTTAGTATACGCTTT
>NW_014570194.1:32554-33886 GCF_001313835.1 Polistes canadensis
TTAGTATACGCTTTAAAACTTAAAAGAAAACGTTTAACAGCTTTTGTTATATAGCATTTCTTTATATATTTGATAGTTTTAAACTACGATTTAAATCAAAAAGTAAAAAAAATTTCTTTCTAAATATACTTAAACATTTTTAGCGACGTTTAAAAATTGCTACTTAAAACAAAACAGAATAGATGTCAGGTTTATTTTAATCGATTTTCGTTGAAAAAGAATTGAGTTCTTCACGTAAAGTAACAGAAAAATGTTGTAATAAAATGATTTTTTTCCTTTTTTTGAACTGCAGTTATTGAACTTTAAATTCTATTTGCTGGATTTTATTAAAAGTAACTCTTTTTCTTTGTTAGTATACGCTTTAAAACTTTAAATAAAACGTTTTACAGCTTCTGTTATATAGCACTGTTTTATGTCTCTATTACTTTTGGACTACGGTTTAATTCAGAAAGTAGCAAATATTTCTTTTTAAATATACAAAATCTTTTTTGTGAAGGTAAAAATGTGCTATTAGAAAAAAAACAGAATGGATGTCAGGTTTATTAGAATCGATTTTCATTAAAAAAGAATTGAGTTCTTCACGTAAAGTAACTAAAAATTGTTTTAATAGAATGATTTATTCCTTTTTTTTAGACTGCAGTTGTTAAAATATAAATGTTATTTCCTAGATTGTATTGTACGTGACACTTTTTATTTGTTAGTATACGCTTTAAAACTTGAAAGAACACGTTTTACAGCTTTTTTTATATAGCATTTCTTTATGTATCTGATAGTTTTAAACTACGGTTTATTTCAGAAAGTCGCATAATTTTTTTTCTAAATATATTTAAACATTTTTAGCGACGGTTAAAATGTGCTACTAGAATCAAAACAGATTAAATGTCAGGTTTTCTACAATCGAGTTTCGTTGAAAAAGAATTGAATTCTTTACGTTAAGTAACCAAAAAATGTTGTAATAAGATGACTTTTTTCCTTTTTTTGAACCTCAGTTGTTGAATAATATATGTTTTTTGCTGGATTTTATTGAACATGTCACGTCATAGTGACAACTAATCTCGAAAATTCAAGTATTTATAGTAAATCTGAATTTTTTCATAATTCTATATATTTAGCGTTAATATTTGCTTTTTCTTCATTGACAAATTTGTATCTATATTGTTTTGTATTCTAATGTTTTTAGTACGCGATGTTTCTCTCTACATATTGTATAATTTGCACTTTTATCTAAAGGGTGCTCTCATTAACGACCATCGATATTTGCATTTTTGTAGCATATGGAAATTAGAATTGTACGGATCAATTGTCGTTCATGTGGGAACCTACCTTACCTAC
>NW_014570194.1:36025-37252 GCF_001313835.1 Polistes canadensis
GTTTTACAGCTTTTGTTTTATAGCATTTCTTTATGCATCTGATAGTTTTTTACTACGGTTGATTTCAGAAAGTCGCAAAAAAATCTTTCTAAATATATATTAAACATTTTTAGCGACAATTGAAATGTGCTACTAGAAATAAAACAGATTATATGTCAGGTTTACTACAATCGTGTTTCGTTGAAAAAGAAGTGAATTCATCACGTTAAGTAACTAATAAATGTAGTAATAAAATAATTTTTTTCCTTTTTATGAACTGCAGTTGTTGAATTATAAATTTTATTTGCTGGATTTTATTATACGTAACACTTTTTATTTGTAAGTATACGCTATAAAACTTCAAAGAAAACGTTTTACATCTTTTTTTATATAGCATTTCTTTATGTATTTGCTTGTTTTGAACAACGGTTAATTTCAGAAAGTTGCAAAAATTTCATTTTAAATATATTTAAACATTTTTAGCGACGGTTAAAATGTGCTTCTAGAAACAATTCAGACTTGATGTCAGGTTTACTACAATCGAGTTTCGTTGAATAATAATTGAATTCTTCACGTAAAGTAACAAAAATCGTTGTAATACAATGATTTTTTTCCTTTTTTTTGAACTGCAGTTGTTGAATAATATATGTTATTTGCTAGATTTTATTAAACATAACACTTATTATTCGTTAGAATACGCTTTAAAACTTAAAAGAAAATGTTTTACAGATTTTTTTATATAGCATTTCTTTATGTATCTGATAGTTTTGAAATACGGTTTAATTTAAAAAGTAGCAAAAATTTCTTTATAAATATATTTAAACATTTTTAGCGACGACTAAAAATTGCTACTAGAAACAAAAAAGAATGGATGTCAGGTTTATTACAATCGAGTTTCGTTGAAAAAGGATTGAATTCGTCATGTTAAGTAACCAAAAATGTTTTAATGCAATGATTTTTTTCTTTTATTGAACTGCAGTTGTTGAATATTAAATGTTATTTACTAGATTTTATGGAACATATCATTTTTTATTCGTTAGTATACGCTTTAAAACTTGAAAGGAAATGTTTTACAGCTTTTGTTTTATAGCATTTCTTTAGGTATCTGTTAGTTTTGAACTACAGTTTAATTCAAAAAGTAGCAAAAATTTCTTTCTAAATATATTTAAACATTTTTAAAGACGGTTAAAATGTGCTACTGGTAACAATTCAGACTTGATGTCAGGTTTACTACAATCGAGTTTCGTT
>NW_014570195.1:0-6986 GCF_001313835.1 Polistes canadensis
AAAAAAAAAAAAAAAAAAAAAAAAAAAAAGGTTGCGTCAGGGTCCCCCCTGTGGGTAGGGGGTAGTACAATACTCCAACAGTATTCCCTGCTTGTCGTTAGAGGCGACTAAAAGGGAGGGTGTGAATGGTGCGTGTATGTTCTGTGTGGCTATTTCTCTCTTTGATTCTTTCTATCCCCTCTTTTTCTATTCTTTCTTATTTCTTACTTCCTTCCTTTCCTCTCCTTTCCTCTATGCTTGTGCCTACACATAAGAAATAAATATGGCTGGTACAAACTCAGAGACTAAACCGTGTAGGAGGGAAACCTACAAAACAGCGGTGCTTGGTGGTGGTAGGACAGGCTACCCGCTGTCGTCAGCATACGACTGTCATGAGTCTAGGGTAGGCGACCCGGCCCAGACTCTGGATAATGCCTCGGAGTGTTGTTCGCAGGTAGGTGACCTGGCCCGCGAATCGACTATGGCAACAGGAAAAGGGGCAGTGATGGAGGGATTGCAGAAGGAGACCATTGACATAGAGGAGTTGAGGATTTCAGATCCAGATTCGCCAATCAAGACCAAGGGGAACAAGAGGATGAGGAGTATTATCACGTCTTCGGAGGAGGACGACTGCCTCATCGTAGAAGAGGATGCACCAGGAGGAGGCCAGACGCCGCTGATACTGAAGGCAAGAAGGCTACCGGAGAAACTCAGGTCAAACCTAAGGGGGATAGAAAAGAAGAGAGCGCGATGCTCGAATATGAAAGGAGAAGTGTCGGGCAAGATCAAGCGATTTGTTAGAGAATCGCTTATCATTGCCGACTAGATGGAAGAGCGGATGGATAGACAGTCCGGCTCCCCGTTCTCAAGGGCTGAAGCAGTGATCCAGCTGAGAACGAAAGCAAAGATAAGAGACAAACAGATTCGTCAGATGAAAGGTGAAATCGCTAGGCTCCAGAGGGAGCTAAAAAGCGAGATGCTGACAAACAAAGCCATGGAGTAAAGGCGGTTGCTGCCCCGAATCAAGAGAGGCAGACGCCTACAACAAGTAGAGCAACCCTATCTCTAAAAAACAGATTGAAAGATGCGAGGGTTGGTGATGGTATGTACTGTGTGATGGCGGTTCTGAGGGACTTTGGTAAGAGTATTGAGGCCCTGCAGAAGACACAGTTGGAGATGTGGAAAATCTTCAAGGGAGCCAGCAAACCACCCCAGCGGGAAACAGAAGGGACTGCGGAAGAGGGGATAGGAAGTGCTTCACTCCGATAATCTCGAGGGTTCCTGCCCAAGGGATGCCTACTGCGAGTACTGTTGTCCCCCCCTTACAGGATGGATTTATCGAGGTGATGGGAAGAATAAACGTCGCCAGCAGACAAAACCAGCTGTTAGGCATGAGAAGGTCACCACATCGGGGGATCGGGGTGCCACAGGAAGTGGCAAAAAGAAGAAAAAAGAGACTAAGAATCGCAGCGGTGGGACCAGGGAGACAGCAGTGGTCTCACTGGCGTGCAACGAGGCGATGTCTTATCGCGATGCTCTCGCCAAGGCCAGGGAGAGCATCAGCTTCAAGGACATCGGGATAAGTAATATGACAATGAGGAGGGGTGTCACGGGGGCCTTTATCTTCAGTGTAAGGGGGAAGGAGGCTGCTGTAAAGGCGGACCAGGTGGCCGAAGCTTCGAGGAGGACGGTACCGAAAGCCAGGATCGCTCGGCCACAGAAAACGAGTTCCTTTAGTCTGGTGGGTATTGACCCAAGCCTGAACATGACTATTATAAGGAATTCCCTCCTCACAGAAAACGGGAACGTCGACCTAAATAAAATCTAGGTTGGTGAGATTAGGGAAGGCAGCGGACGTCTCTGGGAGACGGTCTTCTCTGCCCCGGTGGAAATGGCTCAGGCTGTTATCAACAGGGGAGGGGTAGACTTCGGTCTATACCGGGCAAGAGTGGTCGAGCTGAGACAAAGGCCACTGGCTTGCCACTGATGCCTGGCCAAGGGGCATGTTGATATGGGCTGCCCTAGTCCCACCTCTAGGGCGAGCCTTTGCCATCAGTGTGGCCAACCGGGTCACAATGCAAGGGACTGTAAAAATAAGGTAGAATGTCCGGTGTGTAGGGACGCCGGGCACAGGAACAAGAACTATCGTGAAGAGAGCTTGGAGTGCCCGGTGGTCCCTCCGCGAAGGGCTAACAGTGAAACGTGCGCGTCCGCGGGTTCTAGTGAGGCTCGGGTGCCTAGTGTTTCGGTGGRGGGAGAGGGTATGGAGGTGGACGTAGTCCTGTCCCCTCCTACAAGGATCGTGAACGGAAAAACTGCGCAGGACAAGGGCTGCAATAGGAACAAGTGTGCGGGGCCTGCAGAAGTAGCGGGGGTTAGTAGTTTAACTATTAATAATGTCCCTTAGTGAATGCTGCGTRCAGGTGAACCTGAACCATGCGCGACGTGCGCATGATCTACTGATCCAGCGTATGCGCGAGTKTGGGGCGGGGATCGCGGTTATCGCAAAGCCGTGGTTGGTTCCAACCGGCGATGAGAAGTGGTTTTTGTCCCTTGGGGGGACTCCGCTGTCTGCGGTATTGGTAAATGAAAGTAGAAGACCCTGCAGTCTGGTGCATAGGGGTAACTTCTTTGTAGCCGTTAAGTGGGGGGACTCGCTGGTGATTTCAGTCTACTTCCCCCCCAGCGAGGTTATTGGTGAATTTTGTAGACTCCTGGACGAGCTCGAAGAGCTCTTAGAAAGATTCCCTACCTCTCTGGTGCTGGTTGCTGGCGACTTTAATGCCCGGGCCTGTAGATAGGACCCGGTGGGTAGGGGTAACCTTAGGGTAGAGTGGCTCTCTACTTGGGCTAATCGATTGAACTTGCACCTCTTCAACCGGATTGGTCGTCTCACGTGCGTTCGGCCGCAAGGGTCGAGCGTTATTGACCTTATGTAGCGCTCGCCAGCTGCCAGTATCCGCCTATCGGAATAGAGGGTAGATGAGGCAGAGTCCCTTTCGGACCATGCGTATGTCGTTTTTGAGTATTGCCAAGAGACTGCAGGGGTCCGAGGCTTGAGCCGGCCTGAAAAGACTTTCCCTCGGTGGAATGCGCTGGCTGCGGACGAGGACAAGCTCGCTGCGGCTCTCATATCAAGCGACTGGACGCGTTCTGGTGGTGTGTGCAGTGCGCGAGTGTATGTCAAGTTGCTTCGCGGAATGTTAGTGCGCGTGTGTGACAAGGCACTGCCGAGAGCAGGGAACACTAAGAACAAGAGAAGGAAGGCGTGCTGGTGGTCGCAGGAACTGTCTGCTCTCAGGGCGGAAGCGACTGCGGCTAGGAGGCGCTTTCTGAAGGCCAGACGCAGCGGGGACCAAAGAAGAATAGAGATGTGTCTGGAGGCCTGCAGGAAGGCTAAAAAACTTTTGAAGGGGGCCATTAAGAAGGTTAAAGCTACTGCCTGGAGATACTTTATAGGGACACTGGAGGCAGACCAGTGGGGCAGACCATATCGCCTGGTCATGGGAAAGCTAAGGCCCTACTCTGCACCCCTGACGGAGGTGCTCGAACCGGACGTTTTGGACCTGGTGTTGGGGGGCCTCTTTCCCCAGGTGGAGCAGATCAATGCTCAGAACGTGCGCGGGGTGCAGGTGGATGGTGCAGCGGTAACGCCGGAAGAGGTGCTTGCTGCGGCGAAGAGGATAACCGCTGGGAAGGCTCCGGGACCAGATGGGGTTCACGGCATAGTGATAAGAGCAGCGGCAGTACACTGCGGGGTCGGTCTCGCGGGGCTTTCCATGGAGTGTCTTAGGACCAGCAATTTCCAACAGCCTGGAAGAAAACTAGGCTGGTCCTGATAAAGAAGAAACAGGACGCCCAACCCGACCTGCTGGGCTCCTACAGACCGATCTGCCTGCTGGATGAGATTGGAAAGCTTTTGGAAAGGATAATAGTGTCAAGGATTGGTGAGTGCCTGGAGTAAAGGGGTCTGCTTTTTACAGGCGAAGCATGGCTTTCGCGTTGGACGCTCAACGGCACGTGCCATTATGGTGGTGAAAAGTATTGTGCGGGAGTGCGTGGTTAGTGAGCGCGTCGTGATCCTGACCTCGCTGGACATCAGCAATGCGTTCAACCCGCTATAGTGGGAGACCATCTTCAGGGCGTTGGACGAGAAGGGCCTTCCCACGTATATCGCGAACATTGTTAGCAGCTATCTATCGGACCGATCGTTGATGTTTGTCGGGAGGCGAGGACGATTTGAGGAAAGACGGATGTCGTGCAGGGTCTTGCAGGGTTCGGTGCTGGGACCAACCCTGTGGAATATCGCCTATGACAGTGTCTTCCGGGTTTCGATGCCGGGGGGTTACCGGGTCGTCTGTTATGCAGACGATACATCCCTCCTGTAACTGGGGCGGGACCTGTCAGAGGCGATCGCGAACCCAGAACGGGATCTCGATGTAATCGTGGGTGCGATCGAAGAGCTTGGTCTCGAAGTAGCGCAGTATAAGACGGAGGCAATAGCCTTCCCTTCCTCTGCCCTCCGCAGACGTAGGAATGTTCCGTCCTCTACCATTAGGGTTAGAGGGTCTCGGGTTTTCATAGGTCCTAGAGTTAAGTACCTGGCCGTGGTGGTAATTTTGATCTTACGTTCAGGCCCCACTTCGCGGCCTTGATTCCTAAGGCGGAAGGGATCCCTTGGTCTCTTGTAAGGCTCCTTTCGAACCTTCACGGACCGGGGGAGAAGAAGAGGCGCCTCTAGGGTAGCGTGATCCCATCGGTGCTTCTTTATGGGGCGCCGGCGTGGTGGCGCGCTGCCGCGGAGGACATGCGTGTCAAGCGGGCCATTCGATCGTTCAAGAGGAGGGTGGCGATCAGGGTTTGTTGCGCCTATAAAACGGTGTCGTTCCATGCGGTAATGATGGTTGCGGGGATCATTCCCCTCGATCATCTTGCGCCCCGACTGGCGGAAGTGTATGCGACCCTTGGTGACGCGGAGGGACCTGTCCCTCCGAGCATTAAGGTGGCGCTGTGCGCTGAAGCCAAGGTGATGGCGATTGCTGCATGGAAGGAAGAGGAGATTAGCCTAATAGGGGTAACGATGGAAACGGGGGCGCGGGTGAGGGCGGCTATAGCTGGCAAGTTAAATGAGTGGGTTAAGAGGCCGTACTCTATAGGTACGACCTTTCACACCACTCAGCTGATGACTGGACATGGCTGCTTCACTGCGTTCTTTTTAGAATAGGGAAAGCGGCGTCTCTTTCACTGCGGAGCAAACATAGACGATGCGAACCACACCCTGATCGACTGCCCTGCGTGGACGAATGAACGGGACGATCTTGTCAGAGACTTGGGTGGGGTGCTGGTCTCCCTTTCCGGCATAATTAGGGCATGCCTGGATGTGCCGGGGGGGTGGGCTGCATTCCAGTCCTTTGCAGGATACGTCATGCGTGAAAAGGAGAATGCGGAGAGAGAAAGAGAGTGGATGAATAGGGAAAGGTTGCGTGCAGGGCAGCAGAGGAGACGTACTTCTAGGCGGCCCCCTCGGGCGAGGCTTCGTGTGACTGGGGCGACGAATGGCTGACGGCTATGCGTCTCTTCCCCCTCATTGTGTGAATGGAGTATAAATGAATGGAGTGTATATATTTTGTAAATATGGTATGAGAATGGAATGGGCCTGACGAAAACACCATTAATTGTAGGGTCAGTCCAAGTATGAGTAAATAAATTACGCCTCCAGTTAAAACTGTTGAGTGCGACTAAGTATGAATGTGTGTGTGTAATTATTGTAGAAAGCTAAGCGAATACCGGCCAAGCTTATTAAGGGAGAGGCATACAGGCAATTTGTATTGCACTAATCGTGTGTTTCGCCTGCCTCCTCCCTTTGCGGGTGAATGTTGCACCAGGTGGGTTTTTAGTCGAATCCGACACTCCCTTGGGCACAAGGCCCAAGAGGCCTTTGCAAAGTTTTCCCCCTGTCGAAAAAAAAAAAAAAAAAAAAGATTTGCGTCAGGGTTGCGTCAGAGTGGGAACGTCTTGGTTGCTTTAGAGATGCGTCAGGGTTAGAACGTCGGGATTGCTTTAGAGATGCGTGAGGGTTGGAACATCGGGGTTGATTTAGGGAGTCGTCAGGGTTGGATCGTCAGGGTTGCTTTAGGGATGCGTCAGGGCTGAAACGTCGAGGTCGCTTTAGGGATGCGTTAGGGTTTGTACGTCATTGTTGCTTTAGAGATGCGTCAGGGTTGGAACGTCGAGTTTGCTTTGGGGATGCGTCATGTTTAGTACGTCGGGGTTGCTTTAAGGATGCGTCAGGGTTGGAACGTCGGGGTTTCTTCGGGGATGCGTCAGGGTCGAAACGTCGGAGTTGCTTTAGAGTGGGAACGTGAGTTGTTTTTTNGAGTTGCTTTAGAGTGGGAACGTGAGTTGTTTTTTATGGATGCGTCAGGGTTGGAACGTCGGGGTTTCTTTAAATATGCGTCAGTGTTTGAACGTCAGGGTTGCTTTGGCAATGCGTCAGGGTAGGAACGTCGAGGTCGCTTTAGGGATGCGTCAAGTTTAGAACGTCAGGGTGTCTTTAGGGATGCGTCGGGGTTGGAACGTCTGGGTTGTTTTAGGGATGCGTCAGTTTTAAAACGTCGGTGTTACTTTACTGATGCGTCAGGGTTAGAACTTCGGGATTGCTTTAGGGATGCGTTAGGGTTTAAACATCGGGGTTGCTTTAGGGATGCGTCAGGGTTTGAACGTCGAGGTAGCTTTGGGGAGGCGCCAGGGTTTGTACATAATAGTTGCTTTAGGGATGCGTCAAGCTTAGAACGTCAGGGTGTCTTTAGGGATGCGTCCGGGTTAAAACGTCAGTGTTGCTTTAGTAATGCTTCAGGGTAGGAACGTAGGGGTCGCTTTAGGGATGCGTAAAGTTTGAAATGTCAGGGTGTCTTTAGGGATGCATCGGGGTGGGAACGTCAGGGTTGTTTTAAGGATGCGTCAGGGTTAAGACGTCGGTGTTGCTTTAGGGATGCGTCAGGGTTAGA